>NC_045430.1:31400040-31702540 GCF_902635505.1 Sarcophilus harrisii
TTCAATATTGTCTCTAAATTGCATAAGGTGTTTTATAACATTTTCTAATATTTAGCACCATGATATACTGTGAATAAATTTGGGCAAAAGCTGTACTAGTGGGAATACCCATTGAATAATAGATTCCATGTCTCTCTCTCTCTCACACACACACACACACACACACACACACACACACACACACACACACACACACACACATATATATATTACTACATGTAGGTTGTGGACAGAAAGTTAGTCATGAATAATATAATTATTTGAAAATATATATGGTTTTTATTGGGGCCAATGTATATTTAGAATAAACAAGTAATGTTTGTTAATAGTTTGTTAATACTCAAATATAGAGGCAAATTATTAATTAAAATTTAATGGCACAAGTTCAAAGGCTGAAACCTAGTATGACATTTGAGAACTTTTAATGAATACAGATGAAAATACACTGGATGAAAATGGACAAATAATTCCTCTTACAGTTATTAGTGATACTAATAGTTCCCACATAACTAGTATTTTATGGCTCATACAGTGCTTTATATATTTTTTTATTTTAACTACAAATTTACAACAAATAGGCACTTCAAGTACAGTTATCATTCTTTCATGACTAGGGACACAGCTGATAAATGAGAAGGGATAGATTTGAACCTAGTAGTTTGGGTAGCAAATTTAATAAAGCCATTATTTTGAAGTTTCTCTTTGTTTATCCTACTTATAAGACACATGTATATTGTGTGCTCTTTTCTCCAGCATTTCTTGAGAAGATATAGATTATGTCTATATCTGATTGAGTCTGTATATGTTGTCTTCACATTGCTTCTTGAGGCAGAACTTAGTTTGGTTCCAATTAATGCAAATACTGAATTTTATGAATTGGTCACATACATCAATTGGATTTGCACTACATAGTTGAATTGGGCTAGAAACAATGGTCATATTTTACATAAGTATAACTTCAAATCTTGTGAATATGTGAGCCAACTTCAGAGAAGTAATTTTTTGTACTTATCAAGAACTATCTGTATACTCACAGTATTGGGTGAAGAACCATTGTGGAGGTCTAAACCCCTGTACCCCTCTCCAGATGTTCTTTTTCCTTTATGCTTTCCATAAATCCAAATCTTCAAAAAGATTTATTACAAAATAGAATAAAGGAATTGTGGAAGATTTATCTTTTCCAAAGTCACTAGATGATTGTGTCAGAACTTCACTGTAGATGAGGCTAGGTAACCTCATAAATTTCAAAAGGTCATAAGGCACTGGAAGGCTACTAAAACTGTAGCTGTAGTGTTTACAGAAGTGGTCAGTTGTGGTGTAGCAGCAGGCTCGAACAAAAGGCAGAGCTGGCATTTGAGAAAGGGGAGCCACTGGAAAGATCTGCCTTGGGAACACACACACACACATACACAATGTTTGACTAAACCTTGTTCATGAAAAATGTGAAGTCATTAATTTGAACAAAAGTCAGATTGAATTATGTGTGAAAACTTGCTTTAAACTTCCTGGAAAATAACTGCAATTTAGAACTTGGCTACAAGTTGAATTTGCAAGTCCTATTTAAATTGTTCTTTTAATGCATACTCTAATTAATGCATACTCTAATACCCTCATGCTCATCATAGATGCTCCATAGAGAATTCTTGTAAAGTTGATGGGAGGCTTCCCATATAGAGTCCAGCACAGGCTCTACTAGCTAGATTTCTGATAGGTCCTCTAGATTTCCTTTGATTTTCTTGTATATTTCTTTCCTCTAGCACTGATCTTGAGAATATTGTAAGGTGCTAGAGGTAATTGTGGTTCTTCATTTTAGAAGAAACAGAAATGACATTATCACCTTAGTGTCAAGTTAGCATGTCCAACTGTGGCTGATCAGATCAATAAGATCTTGAAATCTTGTGGCACAGATCAGACTCAAATAGTGCTTATGATCATTTAAGGTGGCTTCTCTAACTTTGTGCATCTCCCACTTCTTTTGAGCTACTTCAGTCCTGTTTTGCTCATAGAGCACTGATAAGAGCACACCATGCTGGGCAGCACTGGGCAGGTATCTCCCATGTCTAGTAAATGCTTCCTTTTCAGACCACAATGAAATAAAAATTATTTTCAATAAAGGGCCAAGGAAAAGTAGACTAAAAATAAGTTGGAAATTAAATAATCTAATTCTAAAGAATGTTACTTTTCCTCCCTTACCCTTATGCAACATAAGGAGAAGAGCTTGGTATGATACCTTGCTTGGGTGGGGCAGGAACTGGTTTGGGTAGAGTTAATTCCATAGATCTTGAGACTCTGGCCAGCAAACTGTGCAGTGCTGCACAGGATTTATCTCAAGCCTTAACTGTTAATGTACAATGGTCACCCACAACGATCTTACCACACCAAAATACTTTAAATTACCAAGGCCAATTTCTACATGTGTATTACCAAATGCATGTTTGGGCTGTTATGTGTCAATTTTATGTTATTCCTTTTGTACTACATGCTTATTTTGCATTGCCTCACATACAAAATAATTATATAGATCATAATAATGTAACTCATACCTTAACTGACTGTGTAATGACTGACAAAGGTATGGTATGTGGGATGATGACTCGGCAGATGGAGCCCTGCCTTCTCCCACATCATTCTAACCTTTTTGACTTGATTTTGTACCTCTTAAACAACTTCTCTATGCTATATGAAGTTTCTGCCCCAACATATATGTGTTGTGTCTAATAACGATACTTATCTAGCCTCTGTTTCTCAGACTCCCCCTTATTCTGGATGTTTATACTGGCAGGGTGATGATTTATATTTTTCTCCTGAGACAGACTGGCAGGATGATGATTTCTATTTTTCCCCTGACACTGATTTGATACAGAGTTTGACTTGGGTACCCTAAATTATTACCTCTTCACTATATCTCTTTGTCTTTGCAACCTTTAATTAATATCCTAAATCAATCTTATGTCCTGAAGTGACTATTGCAGTCTAATCAGCACGCCTTGAACAAACATCGAATTCAGACTCATATAGTGGTAGGACGGTTGCTTGAGACCTCACATTTAGTTACATTTAGTTACTTTTGATACTAATCACCACTGGTATGATTTTTTATATAGATCTAACAGTGCTACTGTATATTTTAATAGTTTAGCTATTCCTATATCCATATTTTTTATCCTATGTTTTGTAACTGTCATATGTACTCTAAAATGAAGAATATTTACTCCAACTTCACCCATCTTGTCAGTTCTCTTATGCTTCTCATGAACTTAAGGCCAAATGAATAGGAAATCTCCATATTTATTATTAAGTTCATTTCAAATCATTGTAAGAACGTGACTTTCCCCATGTGAACCTAATCACCATGTGAACCATGTGAACCATATCAAGGTATTATGTAACTTCTGTGGAACTTGACCATTTCCCTAACCCATAAGAACAGGTGTTCTAGCTCCTTCTCCTGTGGGAACTTGACCATTCCTAACCCATAAGAACAGGTGTTCTAGCTCCTTCTCCTGTGGAACTTGACCATTCTCTCACCCATAGGAGTATATGTTTTAGCTCCTTCTTCCGTGAGAACTTGACCATTTTAACCTATAAGCGGGAACGTACCACATGTGTTTTAGCTCCAACTACATGATTCCAGGAACTCACCACTTCTTGGAACAGTTGCTATCAATAACGACTGGCCCCCTTGTCGATGCAACACTTGACTATAACCACCTGGAGCCCTTGTTGGTACTTCCCTGTTTTATATGATGTCTTTATTTGGCTCAAAGCCTTCTTTTGTCCTGACTCCTATAAAAGTCAGGTAAAGCATTCTCTATTTGAAACCTCACCTACGGAGATGATGATCTGCCTAGGATTTTCCCATTCGGGACTCAAAGGCTGAATTACCGGGGTTTCCCAGCCACTGCAAGTCAGTTAGAGTCAGAGGTCCCCCTGATCAGTGAAGTATATTTTCTCTCTCTCTCTCTCTCTCTCTCTCTGTCTCTCTGTCTCTCTGTCTCTCTGTCTCTCTGTCTCTCTGTCTCTGTCTCTCTGTCTCTCTGTCTCTCTCTGTCTCTCTGTCTCTCTGTCTCTCTCTGTCTCTCTCTGTCTCTCTCTGTCTCTCTCTGTCTCTCTCTGTCTCTCTCTGTCTCTCTCTCTGTCTCTCTCTCTGTCTCTCTCTCTGTCTCTCTCTGTCTCTCTCTGTCTCTCTCTGTCTCTCTCTGTCTCTCTCTGTCTCTCTCTGTCTCTCTCTGTCTCTGTCTCTCATCATAATTCTCATTATTCTTTGTCTTTTATGTATTATTTGCTGGTTTAATTGTTATTGTAAGCATTCTATTCCGTGGATTGTGTAATTAAATTTTACTTTCACTTTGATTGAGTCGGAGAACATCATTTATAGAAGCAAATCCGAATTTTTCCCTAAAATCACAGAACACCTAGGGATATAGACCTAATAGTAATACTCTTGGATTAATGCAGTTTTATATTCATTTGCATAGTTCCACATGGCTCTCCAGAGTGGTTGGGATCATTTCATAACTCTACCAAGAATGCATGTGTCCCAGTTTTCCCATATCCTCTCCAAAATTTATTTTTCCTGTCATTTTAACCAGTCTGAGAGGTGTGAGGTAAGAGGTGTGAGGTGGTACCTCAGAGCTGTTTAAATTTATATTTCTGTAATCAATACTGATTTAGAGCATTATAGTTTTAATTTCATAATCTGAATATTTTCTTTTCATGTTTTTAATCATTTATGAATTGAGAAATTTGTATTCTTATAAACATATATATTAATAGAGGAGAGGGTATATGAAGAAAAAGGCAAATCATTAATTAAAAATTCATGAATTTGTTAGATATTTAGATGAGTCCAAAGTGATCTTGTGAGTTTCAGAAGTTCATTAGGTTCTGGAAGGCTACTAAAGGTTTTGGTATAGTGTCTAATGAAGTGGACAGTAGTGCTAGTAGCATCTGGCTGGAGTAAAAAGAGTTCACATTTGAGAAAGAAAAACTATTGGAAAAGATCTGCCTTAGAGATACACACAAGCAAACACACACAAACACAATGTATGACTGAACCTTGTTCATGAAAAATGTAAACTTGTTAATTAGAATTGTAAAACTGAATTGTGTGCCAAGACTTGCTCTAAGCCTCCTTACAGACTAATTTTTACCAAGTTACAAGCTACGATTGAGTTTCCAAATCCTATTAATTTCTAAATCCTAATGCTGTTCTCTTAAACTACTGTGTAATTCCCTTCTCCTAATCCTTGCTTTCTGGATGGGAAGAAACATTCTATATCTGATGTATGATGTAACGTTTTTATTTTCCTTTGGGGAAACCCTACATTCCCCAAATCAACATTACTATAAATAGACATCATCCTTGTGAAGCAGAAGGATGAGGGGTGTGTGAGGAATCAATGGATGTTCAAATGTCTTCCAAATTCAAACCTTCTGGAAATTTAGATTTCCCCCATAACTGAACTCTTGGAAAATTGTGATGGAAGGTTACAGCAAAAAAAAAAAAAAAAAAAAAAAAGTGTAGATTGAGAGTCTTTGTGGCTTCAGTCAAGAAGGAGTAGGTAGCTAGACATTATACTTAATGTGGGGAACTTGACAATTTTGGAATTGCTTGGATTTTTAAGTTAACCAGGGGTTTCAGTGGATTGAGAGCAATACAGGGAATGAGGAACACCTTAGTTCAAGTCCAACCTCAGATACTTACTGGTTGTATGACCCTAGACAAATTACTCAATTTGTTTTCCATCAGTTTCCTCATCTGTTAAATGGGAATAATTGCACTGATGATCCAGGGTTGTTGTGAGGATCAAGTGAGATATTTATAAAGTGTTTAGCATGAAGTGCGGCATATAGTAAGCATTATATAAATGCTAGATAAGTCTGAGAACTCTTGTAAAGTTGATTGGAACTTGCCATATGAAAAATGTAGCATAGATTTAGCTACATTTCCTTTGACTTTGTGTATTTCTTTCTTCTATCAGTGACATATTTTAAGAGCCTAGAAATATTAGCAAGAAATTATGTCAAAGGTGATTGTAATTATACTAGGAGTTGTGAGCTAGTGCTAAGAGAAGAGTTTTTATAGGCAGGGGATGAGACACAGAAACTGATAAAAACAGACAGCATAGTGTGTGTGAAAATCAGAAAATTCTTAAGTGTCCAATTGTCTTGTGTCTAGTGAAGGTGAAATGCAGTGCACTAATTAGCAGCATTTCAAAAACTAAACATTGGCTGATTAAATTATCTAAGTTATAAATTATAGGATTCTAAACAATCAATTCTTTACTACTTACCATTTTTCTGTCTAGGAATAAAGCTGCCTGGTTCAATCTGATTTTTTTATTAAACTCCTCCCCCCCTTTTTTTTCTTCAGAAAATCATATATAGAATATATATAGTCATATATAGAATTGTCCCTAGAGTTGGCAAGAGAGACAGAGAAGTTGGGCCTCCAAAACCCAGTGTGGAAACTGATAAAATAGTAAGTGAAAGCCTAAGATTGGCCAAAGTTGTTGGCACTTGGGGCCTCAGCTAAGCTATGTTTCATTAGCTGCTATCCTAGATGTTGTCCTTAGTGGATGGAAAGTTATCACTGACATAGGAAAAATTAAGGAAATTCATTTTCTCTTCGGCAGAATAGTATCATCTTTTAATGAGTTTTAAATTCAGCACCACTCTCAATATTTCTCACAGACATATTGTTTCTGTTCTCCTCTCTCCAGGTAGATCAGCCTTCGTAATTCTGGGGCTGTTTAGACAAGGCTCTTGCCTTGATATTGCAAATATCTGTTATCTGTTAAAAACAAAAATTGCAAATACTGAATGGACCTCAGATAAATATTCTGGTTGTTTTTATTTGCCTATAGCTGTTAAGTGGACAAAGTTGTTGCTACAAAATTAAAATGAGAATTGGGAAACTCTGCCAAAATAGTTAACAGTTGTAACCTCCTCAAAAAATTAAGTACAAGTTTATTTTTTTAAAGCAACAGCAACTCACAAAAGGCCATCTTCTAGGCATAGAAGTCTATATTATTCCAGTGTAGAATGGATCTCTTCATGTGAACCCAAAAAACTGGGGAATTGTTAAGGACCATGCCTATATGAAGGGGCAGGTCAGTTCTCCCAAGATCCTCCACAGCTGTGAATCATAACGCTTGAAGGAGTTGCAAAACAGCTTTTCTTTACTAAGGCAGATGTGCCTAGTGGATTGGGAATGAAATAAATTGGAGGCAAGAGGGAAGGGTAGCAACGCAACTGCCTGTCAGTGAGGAGGTCAGAGAACCGCAACCACTTCTGTCTCCTTGTATCTCATGGAGATTCACATCACTAAACCTGCATAAGTTTGGATTTCAACAATCTTTCTGATTATACAACACTATGGACATAATGCCATCTCAATAATTATCAAGTATTCCTGAAAATGTTACTAATTACAGATTACTTAATCATAATAATGAAAGCACAACAAACGTTTGCTAACATAATTGCAGATTGTGTTAATTCAGATTAACTGCCTAGGCAGCATTAAGAGGTATGTAAAGGTAGAACCAGGTGTTCAATGTTTTTTTTCTTAAATCTGATTTGGAGATTTTCAATTTTGGTTTTAAGTGTGTCCCTAAAATTTTTTTGCTGACTTAATTGGCTTTTAATGGGATAAGAAACCAATGAATATTTGGTTCATTACACACACACAAAATTTAAGGATGGCAGCAAACAATAATCTACATGAGTTGAGTTGTGAAGTCAGTTTTTTAGTTATTCTTCTGGACTCTTTACACTTTGCTAGATGCAGGAAACACAAGAGTTGGAGCATAGTGGCCTCAAACATCATAGGTGACCAAGAAATGCTTGTCAACTGACTTATTTAAATACTGTGATTTTCAGTGAACACCTTTATTCTGTTTGAGAATTCAACTCTAGAAGGGAACAAAAAATCTTTATTATTATTAAATAATATTATTAATTAAAATTATCAATTGATGCCAACATAAAATGAACAGAACCAGGAGAGCAGTTTATACAACAGCAAAATATTTCTTTTTATTTCATTTTCATTTTATTTTGTTTTTGTTAACCTTTCGTTTTCTCTTCCAGCAGTTCCCCGTATTTGAAAGAAAAACAAAATCAATGAATCAAATTGTAAACCAATTAAACAAATCATATTATCTATGGCCAAAAATGTATTCTTTTTGTTGTAAAAATGGATTTGCAATAAAGAAAAGTCGAGGTTCATGAGCTTTATAGATTTTTTTAAAGCAAAGCATATACAATTAGCAAAACCAATAAAAGGAGATCAATCTGTCATTGTAAAGATGCATGTCATTCAAAGCAGCTTTGTTACACAACTGATTACATAAGATGCAATGAAACAAATTAAACTAAGATGCCATTTCTTTCAAGCAAAATTGCATGGTCGGTTTACATTTTGCTAAGTCATGATAACTTAGATGCTGGGATCCTCAAAAATCTGTAGCAATGGGGAAAACTGAGTTGAATATTATCCTTAGGAAAGTCCCATGGCAAACGACAGCCAATGCTAGGGAAAACATTTTCTCAGCAGGCTATTTCACCTTCCACTTGTTTTACTTACTCCCTCATGAGAATGAACCAGATTGTCACCCTTAAAACCAGGGAACTAAAATTCTTATAAACTCTGCTATAGAGTTAAGCCCCCATGTTATTTCCATAGATAACTCTTCATTCTTAATCAGTAATCTAAAGTTCATATTTTTCTAATCTTTAATTACCTACCTATCTTTAATTATCTTGTCAAGATTGTTACTTATACACAGGAATCATGGCTGGTTGTTGAATTCTTCATATTAAGTGCATTAAAATTATTTGTCCTTATATAAGTTCATACCAATCTTCCCAAGTTCCTCTGAGAACATCTTCTATTACTTCTTATGGCAGAGAAGTATTCTGCTATATTTACATACCGTTGTTTGTCAGCTATTATCCAAATTTCAAGATTTCATTGCCCCAACCTTCCAAAAAATATTTCTAAATGTTTTATATGTATGGATCCTTTTCTTTGATCTCTTCACATGTAGGCTTCTAAGAATTATCACTAAGTCAAAGATACACATGATTCAAGAAAATGAAATATATTTCTCAAAGTGCCATCCAGAATGGCTAGGGCAGCTCACAACAACATGAGCAGTGTATTACTGTGTACTTATTAAACAGTGTATACCTGTTTTTTCAAGTGTTTTCCTTCAAGCATTTTTTTTCTTTTTGACAATCAATCTCAGAGCTATTTTAATTTGCATTTCTCAAATAACTAAAGAATTGGAATGTGTTTCATATGACTGTTAGGATATTTTTTCTCTGAGAAATACTTATCAGTTATTCTTAGAAATTTTAATCAGTTGTTTTTAAATACATTTAAAAAGATTTTCCCCCAGTTTCATTTAAAACACTTTTTTGCCTTTGTTTTTAACATTTTTGAGTACCAGGTTGTCTCCCTTATCTACTCCCCCAACTCCTATAAAGAATCCACACATGAAGTTATGGAAAACATTTCTACAAAATTCATGTTGTGAAAGAAAATAACACTATTTACACTGAAAAGAGGAAGAATTTGCTGCAACAGTTTCTTAGCTTTATTGCATCTAAAACATCACCAAACATCAAATCATAGAAAATCATTTAATTATCCTCTTGACTTTTCATGCTAATCACAGTAGTTTATAGATCTTGAAAGTTGCTTAAGTCTGTTTTTAGAAATAATTTAAAATGTTTCATATTATGTGTGTGTATGTATGTATATTTCAATTTTGTTAACATTCCATGCCATTTAGAAAAGAAAAAACCTATAAATGCAATAGCATTTTTCCTTAAGTGGATTCCCATAAAGTTTCAATAGTAAAGTGCTCATTCTTTATACAAGGTAAGCACTGTGTTAAATACTTCACACTTGTGTGTTCTCAGGGAGATAGGAGATTCCTAAATCTTTTCTATTTCATTGGCATTAAGATGCTCTTAGAAATTTACTTTTTGAAATTCCAAAATCTTTTACTCTTCATTTATGCTTAAAGTACAGACTTTAACTTATTATACTTTATAATATTTATAATAAGTTATACTTTCTAAGAAGTTCCCCAAAGGAGGGTACTGGATATTACCTCTTTTGAATATCAAAGTAAAGGAGGCATCTTCCTAGTTTCCTGAGACCTGCCTACATAAATATCTTTCCTACAGCTTAGCTTCAGTATTTAGGGATTTATTTTGACAAAATCTCCAGGACTTCCTATTCTTAATGTCTGTGCTTAATATCTAGTTTCCAAAACTGGTCAACAAGGACAGAAAGATTTTTTAAATAAGGAAACATTAAGCAAATTTTAAACTTCCTGAAAATTTAGCTCAGATTTTCAATTAACTGACCACCATAGTAAATAATAGTCTTTTCCTTTCCTCATCTATGTAAAACTAAAATGAGTCTTCTTCAATCAGAATAAGGTATGATTGCTCCCAGAATGATCACATGCCTGGACTGCCTACTATTGTGGTAGGAAATCTCTCTCCCTAAGGCTGGTGGCTCTACTCCAAGCTATTGTTCTTTGAAGGTGTTAGGGCAGAACAATGAAGTGGGGAATCTCTTCCCTAAACTCTACCCATCAAGGGATTGATCTTAATCCTGAGTTCCTTGAGACACTGTGAGCCACTGAAAGTTCCTATTCAATCCAATTTAAGAGATTTCTCTGCTGATGAATTTATTAATACATTAATAAATGATGATTTAATTACTCCTTATTAAACAACTTTAAAACAAAAAAACTATTTTAACCCCATCAATGGGAAGTTTTAAAATTAAGTAGGTGGCTAGCTCATTGAAAATGAGGAACTGGCAATTCTACTGTTGAATCTCTCTCTGGACCTGACAAAACAAAAAGAAAGTGGAGAAACATAATCAATAGTCTTTTTAAAATGTTAAATTAGGTTCATATAATATTTATGAAAATTGATTTTAAGTGACCCAAAGCTTATAAAATAAGTTATTTACAAATTCAAATAATTCTCAGTTGGGGACCATTCTGAAAGAAAATGAATGCAAGGTTAATCAAAGAAAGTTAACTCAGGCTCAGAGAATTGAGGTGCAGATAATGAGAGGAATACAACATCCCTGGGCTGGTGTTGGGGGATCCATCTGTGAAAATACCACCTGGAGTCTATTTTTTATTGAATTTTCTTCAGATAATTTTCCAAACTGTCTTGCAAAGTTCTCCTTTCCTCTCCCCATTTTGCTTCAAACTCTCTTTTAAGATACCTTTTCTAATTCTTCCAAGACAATGTTGTGAGATGGGAACCAACCCTCTGAGGATTCATCTGGAGATGATTTGCTTTTAGGATACTCAGGTTTTGAGGTCTATTCTCTTTTTTCCATAAAAGCTATCTTATGGTTTTTTGGCTCACTTTTTGTAAAATTTGAGGTCTTCTCTTAGGGCAATGGAGAGATTATCCCAAAATTTCTCTACAGATGACAGCAGCTTTAGGCTGACCTGGGCCAGTGCTGCTGACTTCCTTTCAGTACTGGGTGTGCATGGCCTGATCCCCTGTTATTCTGGGATTCAGAGGTGCATTGAATGTCTCACAGCTAATTTGCTGATCCACTAGCTTGGCAGGACAGAGTAATCAATGCTGCTGTATTTTGGCTAAGAGTTAGATTCCTTGCCCATTGATGCCACACATCCCTGGTCCCTGTGTTGTGCCTGTGCTCAGCCACCACATCCCTCTTCCCCACACCTGATTAAAACAGACCTTTTCAGAAGTATTGTCAAATTTCTTTTGTTTTTCATTTGTTATCATCCAAAATCCTCATCGATTATTTCCTGCCAAGCCACTGCAGCAGTTTGATCTGTTGTTGTTCTGAGGGGCTCCCGCAGGAGCTCAGATAAAGACATGTCTCCTCTCCTCCATCTTGACTCCATATCTTGTATCTCTAGGGCTCCCACATATTTTTCATTTAGGATTTTCATTTTGCAGAGTTCAGTTTTCAGTCCTTGAAGTTGATACTCCATTTCGTCATTAAAATTATCTTTTTCTTCTCTCTGTGTCTAAACCAAATGGAAAACAAATTAGAGAATTAACAAAAAATGTCTGACTCTAACCTGAAAATTACATGAAGTTTGTTATCATATTCTGTTAATTTTCCTTTTAATTTCAGTCAGTAATTCAAAGAACTATTCTAAATTCCTAAAAAATAGATTTTAACTTTGAAAAAACTCGTGATCATGATCATGTGAATTTACACATACACATATATATATGTTAAATTTATTTAGTATTTTATTTTCCTCCAGCTACATGTAAAATGATTTTTAACATTCATTTTCAAAACTTTGAATTTCAAATGCCTTTCCTTCCTTCTCTTAACCTCCATTGAGAAGGTAAACAATTTAATATAGGTAATTTATATGTAGTTATGCAATAAAATGTTAATAACCATGTTGTAGAAGAAAACATAGACCCCCAAAAAATCCTCAAGAAAAATAAAGCCAAAAAAGTATGTTTCAATGTGTATTCAGATATCATCAGTTCTTTCTCTAAAGATGAATAGAATTTTTTCATCATAAGTCCTTCAGAGTTGTCTTGGATCATTGTATTGCTGAGAGAATTGCTAGTATTTTGTACACAATCCATTTCACTCTACATTAGTTCATGTAAGTCTTTCCATGTTTTTCTGAGTGTATCTTGCTCATCATTTTAAATAGAATAATAGTATTCCATTATTCTCAGATACAGTAATTTGTTTAGCCATTCCTCCACTGATGGGCATCTCCTCAATTTTCATTTCTTTGTCCCCCAAAGAGAGCTTTGATTATATATAATAATACAGATTATATATAATATATATATATATAATGTGTGTGTGTGTATACATATGTCCATTTCCTTTTTTTGGGAGGGAGGGGGAGATGTAGACCTAATAGTCGTATTACTAGGTCAAAAAGTATACATGATGTTTTCAATCAGTTCACAACTCCACCAACAGCCATTAATGTCTCATTTCCCCCAAATATCTTTCACCATTGGTCATTGTCCTTTTGTATCTTATTAAATAATCTTTTTTAAAGTTTGCTTTTAAAATATATGCAGGGATAACAATGACCCTTGCATAACCTTTTGGTTCAGATTTTCCCCTCCTTCTTCCCATCCTCTCCTCTAGATGGCAAGCAATCTAATATATGTTATATATGTTAAAATATATGTTAAATCCAATATGTGTAAACATTTATATAATTCTATTGCTGTATAAGTAAAATCAGATCAAAAGGGAAAGAAAATGAGTAAGAAAAAATGCAAGCAAACAACACCAAAAGAGTGAGAATGTAATTCTGTGATTCATATTCAGTTCCCACAATCCTCTCTCTGGATGTAGATCATTGGCACTGGCATCAATCAACTCATTCTTGGAAAGAGTCACATTCATCAGAATTGATCATATAATCTTGTTGCCATGTACCATGATCTCCTGGTTCTGCTCATTTTACTTCATATATCAATTCATGTCAGTCTCTCCAGGCCTCTCTAAAATCATCCTGATCATTTCTTATAAAACAATAATATTCCATAACATTCATATACCAAAATTATTCAGCCCTTTTCCAAAAGGTGGGCATCCACTCAGTTTCCAGGTTCTTGCCACTATGATAAGGGCTGCCACAAACATTTTTGCACATGTGGGTTTCTTTCCTTCCTTTAAGATCTCTTTGGGATATAGGCCAAATAGAAACACTGCTAGATCAAAGGGTATGCATTGCTTGATAACTTTTTGAGCATAGATCCAAATTGCTCTCCAGAATGACTGTATCTGTTCACATCCCACCAACAATGTTATCAGTGTCCCAGTTTTCCAAGATTCCCTCCAACATTCATCACTATTTTTTCCTGTCATCTTAGCCAATCTGAGAGGTGTGTAGTGGTGTCTCAGAGTGGCCTTAATTTGCATTTCTGTGATCAGAATAGTGATTTAGAGCACCTTTTCATATGGTTAGAAATGGTTTTAATTTTTGTCTGAAAATTGTCTGTTCATATCCTTTGACCATTTATCAATTGGAAAGTAGCTTATAAATTTATAAATTATAAAGTTCTTATAAATTTGAGTCAATTATCTATATATTTTAGAAATATGGCCTCTATCAAACACTCAAATATAAAAGTTTCCCCAATTTATTGCTTCCCTTCTAATCTTATCTGCTCTTTATATATGTATTTAATGTATTTTACATATGAATATAAATATATTTATAAATTTACAATATATAAGTATATATACATAGCTATGTATAGCTATTTATTATGAGAATTAATAAGGGGAAAGTTGAGTTCCCTATTGGAACTCACAAATAACAAGAAGAAAGGAATCATTAGAGGGAAGATGCTCTGAGGTGGAGAGTAAATCAAAATCCTATAAAGAATTTAAAAAATCATCTTCTTAAGCATATTTTAATAGAGGGAACACTCCCCCCCTTAAGGGGGTTCACACTATGTCTGGGAGGGGGACAAATAAGAAGGCATGAGAATTTCAATATTTCCTTATAAGGGAAGAGCATAAGTTGGTTTCAGAATTCACATCAAAGGCCTATTGTATTGTTTTCTGTTTTAAGGATATCAAGCTTATTGAGACCTATAGTAAAGAAGACATAGAAAAAAAATTGGATTTAGAATAGAGGGAAAAAAGCCCTCATTTACTTGGAAGTAGCACTTATTCAGAGGTCAGGTCTGAGTCAGGCTAGGGCTGGAACTAGAGCTCCATGTCCTGCCCTGGTATGTCCTGCCCCAGGACTCTGTGTCACAGACTTTTTCTGCTGAGATTTCAAGTTGCCTTTGACTGGAAAATGTTCTGCTCCATATTTTTGGGTGTTTTGATCCTCTAAAATTTGTTTCAAGTAATTATTTAAAAGAATTTAAAGCTAAAGAATTTGGAGAAATTGGGCAAGTTCCTGCCTTTAGTCAGCCATTTTGGATGCATCCTTTGCATGCGTTATATAAATAAGTCATCATTAAAAAACAAAAGAAAAATGTTTTTGAACAAACAAAGCCAAATGTAGTCAAGGTTAGGAGGCAAGGAGAAAGGTGGGAAATAATTTTTCCATCTAGGGTTTCAGATAAAAGCTTCATTTCTAAAATATATAGAAACTCAAATTTATAAGAAACCAAACCACTGCCCAGCTGATAAATGATGAGAGAATATATACAGCCCACTTTCAGATCAATAAATAAAAGCCATTTCTAATCATATTAAAATGCTGTTATGTTAGTATTTTTAGAGAAATGCAAATTAAAACAACACTGATGTATCACTTTACACCTCTTAGATTGGTAAAGATGGCAGAAAAGAGCTGCTAAATGATGAAGAGGATGTGGGAAAACTGGGACACTAATGCATTGCTCACAGGAATGTGAAATGATCTCATCATTCATCTGACCATCACAATTCAGAACTATGCCCAAAGAATTGTCAAACTATGAATTCCATTTTGTTCAGTAGTGTGTCTATTAGGTCTGTACCCCCGAGAGATCATAAAAGACCAAAAAACATCCACTTGTGCAAAATAGTTTGTAGCAGCCCTTTTGTAGTGGAAAGAAATTAGAAATTGAGTAGATGCTCATCAGTTGGGGAATGGATGAATAAGTTGTGGTATATTAATGTAATGGAATATTATTCTATACATAAATAACAGATTGATTTTAGAAAAAGCTAGAAAAATTTACATGAATAGATGCTGAGTGAAACAAGCAGAACCAAGAGGAAATTATACACAGTAACAAGATGATCATATGATAATCAACTATGATGTACTTTGGTCTTTTCAACAATAAGGTGATTGAAGACAGTTCCAATAGACATTTGATGGAAAGTGACATACACGTCCAGAAAGAGAACTGGACCCTGAATATGGATCAAATCATAGCCTTTTCAATATTTTTTAGTTATTTTTTAAAAACTTTCTCATATGTTTCCCCTTTCAAAATGATTTTTCTTGCTTAAAATGAAGAATTTAGAAATATGTTAAAAGAATTGCATATTTTTAACCATAAATTAAAAATTTCTTGATTGTACTGCTTGATATATTGGGGGAAGGGAGGGAGAAAATTTTGGAATGATAGGTTTTGCAAAGATGAAAAATGGTGAAATCTCTTTGCATGTATTTTTTAAAAATAAAATGCTATTGGATTTCCTTCAACTTAGAATTATAGACTGTTGGAACAAAAAGGGAACTTAGTGATGGATTAACACATCATTTTATATGTGAGGAAACTGAGGCCTGAAGGCAAAAAACATTTATCAAAAATCAGATTGACAGCAAGTGAGTTAGTCTAGAGTCAAATTTCTAATACTGGGTAATAGCATCATAGGATTTTAGAATCCTAAAGGGTTTTAGGAGTTCAAAAAATCACCAAGTATAATTTGTTTCATGAATATGGAAAATAATTTGCCATTTCATAATTAGAAAGGGCTTTTATGTAAGGAAAAGAAGCCTGATAATAGTAGCTTGTGAGTTATCAAGAAATGGGTACACTTTCTAGGTTTCCTATGAAAGCTTAAGCAGAAAAGATGGGAGAAGACAAACAAATTCCAAAAAAGCAAAACCCACTTCCTGCAAATAAATGTTAGTTCACAGGCATATATTTTTGAGCACCCAGAATGTTTTAATTTAATATCTTTTAATTATTTCAAATATATGCTCAATTAAAAAAGCAACCTCATTTATTAATAATTTAGATTTAATTTAGTAAGAAATTCAAATTATGACAACTCGATGTCAAAACTTCAGCAAAAGGCTTTAGGACAGGAAGACTTGAATTTTAACCATTATCAAGAGTAGAATTTTATTTTTTACAAAATATGAACATTTTTGCAACTTTACTATAACTTTTAATCTGATACAATGCCAATATTAATAATTTTATACAGAAAAAATTCATCTCTCCCATAGCACAATGATTAATACTTCCAGCATCCCAAATCAATATGAATTGTATTGGAATATCAAATTACATTAACAATTGATTTTCTTTTACAATTAAAATTCTTACCACATTCTACCACTTAACGAAGTGTTTTTAAAACGAGGAAAACTAAATCCCAGAGCTGACTTACTAAAGTACAATCGAAATTATTTTCCCTTTTTTTTTCTTTTTCATCCATTTGCTTTTTTACTGAATCTTCCAATGTAACACATTTCATTTTATGCCTACAAAAAGTAAAGTATATTGTATATTATTATATTATATATTGTATATATAAAAAGTATATTGTCAGCAATTCAAAGCTTTGAAGAACTTTTTTATAGTTAATTTACTTTAATAATTTCTTAGTTCAGGGTCTCACTTGCAAGGCCTGAAAGATAGATCTAAAGAGAAAAGTAAAAAATGGCTCCAAAGAGATTTCATTTAATTAGAATGAAAACATTATCCACAGGTAAATAAATGAATGCAGTATATTTGGCATAAATACAAAGTAACTAAAGAAAGGAATTTTAAAAAAAGAACTAACACAAAGTCTTATGTAAGAGGCAGTTCTTTTTTGGGTGAGCTTTTATTGGATTTAGGGATTGCCTAGATATCAAAGGCGTCTGCCTTTGGAATATGGGATACGGATATCAAGAAAAACATTACTTCCAAGAAACTTATATTTGCACATAGCCACTTATCTTCATATACAATCACATAGTTAGACAACTGTATCTATTTTAAAGACATCTCATACATACATGATCATGATCTAAAATCACAGTGATTTGGAGTTGTGATTTCCTTGGTGTAGGAAAATACTGTCTACCTATTCAAAATTTAAATCTCAAATTTTCTACTAAAGTTTCTTGCCAGCACAGAGGTTCAGACAGTGACTCAGGGTCACAGTCAGTACATGTTAGAGTCAAGATTTGAACTCTTCTCAACTCAATTCCCTTAACAATTACTTCTGGAGATGAAAAAGCCAATCCATTTTCTTCTTTTTTGTAAGAAACCTGTTTTTATATTCTTCAGAAACACTTTCTTAATTTATAATTACATGCTACTCTAGCAATTGGATATGAAAAAATGTAATTCTTGAAGAAAAATCCTTATAAGGCTCAATTAATCAAGATGTTTTATTAGGGGAGGTGTAGTAAGACAAACTTTTTATTGAAATTGGGAACTTTTCATGAGTAAACTCCTTCTAGCAGCGTGGAGCTGTGGTAGCTTTTCAATGTATACTTTTAAAGAACTTTGTAGGAAACAAAGTGACTGTCCCAGAATACTCAACGAGTTAAATCAGATATACAAACTGAACATCCATGATTTGGAGACAGGTTATGTATACACATTGGATTATACTGCTTCTAACCTTGTTTTTGGAGAGCAGGATAATTTTGTAGCAGTAATTTATATGGCTTATCCTTCAAAATTCTGCTGATGATTTTCATTATGGTCAAAGTGCAGCACTTGAATAAATTGGCAATGTGAAAACCAGTATTTTTTGGAACATGTCATCCAATCTACTTTCCTAGAGCTACATTTCTCATGCCTGTAACTTTCAGGACCAAAGTGTATCTCTCTTTATGGGAGATAATTTTTGCTTCAAGTCCAATACACTTTTGACATTGACATTCTCAAGGTTGACTACAATTTATTTATTTATTCATCTCAAAATAAGTTTTACTTAAGCAGATTTTTCCTCTTTCCCATTTAAAAAAGAAATATTTAGAAATAAACAATTGCATGATGTTGTATTATGAATATATTTTAGTAGTTTATAATTTTGATTTGATCTACAACTATTCATAGCACTAACTTATAAAAAATCTTTAACTCTTACTTTTGTATATAATCTTCTAATTCATTAATACACTGCTGTAAGTGTTTGTTCTTTTCTTGGAATTCCTGCAGCTATAAAAATTCCAAACAAAATGTTTCAAATTTTTCAATTTTAAAAGTTAAATCACAATCTTATATTTAACTCTGAATTAGTGATACCTATACATAAATATTAACATTTAACAAAAATTGTATTAGTCCATCAAGTGGTAGCCCATTGTATAGACAAAGCTATGCATTTTTATATTCCAAATGTCACTATATACAATGCACTTAGATTTTATATATATAGCCAACATTACATATGTAAAATATGTATGATTTTAGTAGTACAAGACATTTCAGCAGTGTAGATCACAGCCATCTATAACTAGAAACCCTAAAGAGTTGTCGAAAGTAAATAGACTAAAAAAAATGTTTCTTGGGGTGTTCTGGCTAGTAAATTACAGAAAACGAATTGAACTTAATTTTCCTAATTCCAAATTGATATAATACTCCAAAGATGTCTTATGTACAATGATCAAGGTTATGCTGGATTATAAAGCTTCATAATGAAACTTTTGGGTTTAAAGAAAAGCAGTCTTTGGAAAAGTACCTTTCCAATGTAGGTCTTTGACAAATTATATTTGTGCAATTATCAAAAATATACAAAAATATACATCATTAAATTTATGTATTTGGCAACTGTTCTTTCAATAAAGGTGCTAACCCAGAAATTTTGCAATGGTTATTTTTACATGTTGGGCAGAAGACTAGATTAAATACCGTAAAGGGCTGAAACTTTGAATAGGTGCACTTAAATCAGACTTAAGCACTTAAGGCTAATCACCTATTCGACAACAACTATTAGCATATGTTTGGAATTGCTCTTCTCACACTTAATGCTGGCTCAATGGTTGGAGTTAAGAGAATTGTATCTAAGGATTAGAGGGTAGGGTGAGACAGGTGAGAGAACTTCACTTGGCCTCAGGATGAGGAGGGGAGGTTGGTGACTTTGGACTGGAGAATCCAGGAGCCTCCTGGCCTTTGTCTGTCTCCTTCACTTCTCCCCCTAAAGACCAAGGACTTTTACTTATCCTGACTCCGACTGTTCCTGAGGCCTCCAGGGAGCTAGCCCAGACTTTACAAAATACCATCTATTCTCCAACCATAGTGATCTTTCTCTCTGTCTCTGTCTCTCTCTCTTTCTCCCTCCCTCTTTCATCTCTCTTTTCTTCCCTATGTCCCTTCCTCGTCTTCATTCTCACTCTTGCTCTCTTAAATAAATGCTTACATTACTTAATAACAATTCATTTGTTGCTTTGTTTTTATAGTAACTTGTATTATAAGTGAACTTTCCCTATTTTGCATCAGCTTCCAGTGAGACTGAAAATTCTCCAAGGACAAGAGAGCATTGATTTCCCATGTTCTTGGTAAACTACTCAGAACCTGCCATACTATAACTCACAGAATTGACATTCACTAATTTATAGAACAATAATTGAACAAAGAAGAAACAGAACTTTCCCACTTCTTATATATCTTAATTACTCTCCTAATTAGGGAAGGAAGAAAGGGAAGAAACGGTGCCACTTTGCCCTGAATGCCATTTAACTGAACTAATTCCTGTGGACAAAGATTTGTTGCTTCCTTGCCATCCCTTATACAGTCCACAGCTAGTTCCTAGACTACAGCCTGAAGACAAAGGCTTTATTTGAAAGTTAATATTTTAATCAATATGGTCCAAAAGGAATGGGAAGAAAATAAAGAAAATGAGCAATAGGGAAAATTAAATGATTTGGGACATAAAACTTATTCCCATTCCAATACTGTTTTCTGAAAATTAGAAATATTTCTCTTTCATACCAATATAAAATGATATGTTTTGCAAAGGCTGAAACTGGTAATAAACCATTTCTTAGTAAGTGCCATTATACTGAAAGAAAGCAGATAAAAGAACTATTTTTCAGCATTAGGAGGTGTTTGTCAAAGTATAACAAACAATGATTACTTTTACAGGTAACTGAAACTATTGACTTGTATGTTTCTGAAGCAGAGAAACAAACATTCATTAGGTGCCTACTATGTATCATATATTGTGTTAATTTTAGTTTTACTAAATTTAGTTTAGTTTTACAATTATTTCTCATTTGATTCTCATAACAAATCTAGGAGATCGATGCTATTATTATCCTTTACAGTTGAAGAAACTGAGAAAGATTAAGTGACTTTCTCCACGTAACACAGATACTGTCTAAAGCCTCATTTGAACCCAGATCTTTCTAACTCCAGATGAAAAGTTCTATTGCTATTTCCACCAAGCTGCCTGTGTGTGTGTGTGTGTGTGTGTGTATTTAAATATATAAAGTATGATATACACTATTTATTATTATTATTTTGAAAAAAACTTCTCATTCCTTCGGTGAGGATTGGTAAACAGTATTATGAGTGAAAATAATTATCCCAATATACAAATGGTATAAATGGGTACAAATGGTAGATGATATAAGTCTTGTCTGTCAGTTTAGATGGCAGGTACAGTTGTCACAAATATATATTATAATATTGGTAAAAAAAATTAGTGTTAGAGTGAAAACACTTTGCATTAATCAATGACAAATTATTGAATTTTTGCATACATACTTTCCTTTTGATTTCATCTAATTCCTTCTGTAGTTGCTTTTTCCATTCCAAAACTCTCTGATGATGTGATGTAAGCAGTTGTGAATTCATAGATGGTTCATTTTTGGAATCTCTGAGTACTTGTTGAAACTTTCTTATGGTACCCTGATAGAAAAATGTAAACAGAATTTCTACTACTGATTTCATATGTCAGTATTAGATTATATGAAATAAATATACCTTCAAAGTTAATTGATATAAATATTTTCATATGTAACTTAATTGCAGGAACATATTTATGGTTATCATAGATTTAGAACTAGGAAAAACTCTTAGGAACTATTTAATGCAACCATCTCATTTTGCAGTTGAGGAAAGTAACCCAAAAAGGTTACAACAGTTAAGTCCTAAAAGTAATTAAGACAAAAATCAGAACTTATTTCTTAAGTATTTTGACTATACTACACACCCTCCATTCAATGTGGGCCAAATGCTATCTTCCTCTTTGCTCATCATAAAGCATTGTTTTCTGTCTGATTGAGACATTAAAACACCTCCAAAGTCATGTAGGAGATAAAGCTTTTTATGTGCAATTCATATGTAAGGTGGGAGAAGGATGGAGGGTATAATATATAGCTTCTTAGACCTGATACAAACATTAGGGGTTTCTACCTTCTATTTTTCAGAAAAAGTCCTTTGCATGTGCCTTCAGATGAATAAGGACACTTATTAGAAAAAGATACATTTTCTTTCCTCTTAGTTTCCCCTGGAGAATGGATCATATGAACAGTTAGGCTTGTGAGGCCTGATAAAATTAAAGATTGATTTGATTTGATGAAAGCAAAAAAAAAAAAAAAAATAGGGAGGGGAGGGGACTGGAGGGCTTGCTAGCTACTATTCATATATTCAACTGTCCTTGCCAAGTCTTCAAAAGCAGTTTTGTTTTATGACAGGAGATAAATTATATTCCTGGTCATAGTCAATGGACAGAAAATGGGGAAAACTATTGAAAAATACGGTAGCTCTTCCACTTATGGATGTACAGTATGGTACAAGGTTGCTGCTAAAGGAAAAGAATTTCATTTCATTCTCTAACCTAGCAGGAAGACCACCATACCCACATATATATATGTACAGAGATGTACACATACACACAAAATACAAATCTTTATATGTGTGTGTTAATATTCATATGTTATAAAAAACTATGCATTTCAAATGTTTGTGGCAGCCCTCTTTGTAGTGGCTAGAAACTGGAAACTGAATGGATGCCCATCAGTTGGAGAATGGCTGAATAAATTGTGGTATATGAATATTATGGAATATTATTGTTCTGTAAGAAATGACCAACAGGATGATTTCAGAAAGGCCTGGAGAGACTTACACGAACTGATGCTGAGTGAAATGAGCAGGACCAGGAGATCATTATATACTTCAACAACAATACTATATGATGACCAGTTCTGATGGACCTGGCCATCCTCAGCAAGGAGATCAACCAAATCATTTCCAATGGAGCAGTAATGAACTGAACCAGCTACGCCAGAGAAAGAATTCTGGGTGATGACTAAAAACCATTACATTGAACTCCCAATCCCTATATTTATGCCCACCTGCATTTTTGATTTCCTTCACAAGCTAATTGTACAATATTTCAGAGTCTGATTCTTTTTGTACAGCAAAATAACGGTTTGGTCATGTATACTTACTGTGTATCTAATTTATATTTTAATATATTTAACATCTACTGGTCATCCTGCCATCTGGGGGAGGGGGTGGGGAGTAAGAGGTGAAAAATTGGAACAAGAGGTTTGGCAATTGTTAATGCTGTAAAGTTACCCATGCATATAACCTGTAAATAAAAGGCTATTAAATAAAAAAATAAAAAAAACTATGCATTTCACTATAAATTAAAGAAAATTATTGCATATATGACATAGTAAAATGAAGGGTAAGTGGCATTTAAAATTTTCTATCTCATTAGATAAGATTATCTTATAAAATAAAATTCACCTAAATGCTAGTAAAATTTCGAAAGGAAACAAGCTAAAAGAAATCAATATAAAACTGTCTAAAGAAAATTGGTAAAATTAATTGAATTACTAATTCTACTACGAAAAGAACTACATGATTAAAATTTTTTTTTTAAATCTCAAATTGTTATATAGTACAATACTTGGTAGTCCTACTCATTGAATATGTTTAAAGCATTACAGATAATGAGAATTGCTAGTAGACAGTAAAAAGCTATCTGTTTTCAATAAATGAAAGTTACTGATCCCAGAAACTACAATTCTGGACATTATGCAAAAAGTATTAGTAAAAATGGTAAAAAACACTGACATATAATAAATATGAGTATAGAATCAAAACCACATTTTAAAATGGCTTTGTTACCATACAAAAAAAATTATTTTTTCTTTATTGTCCTAAATTTTAAACAAAAGTAGTTACTAATAATATGATCAACTGTTTAATATTTCTAAAATCAGTTCACAAGAGTTTGAATTAAAACTAGTCAGATTGATAAACATGTTTCAATGGTTATGAAAAGGGTAATGACTATAATGCCCACAGTATCTCAATTTGGATGACTCAATTTGAATTGTTACAGTATTTCTAGCATATTTTCTAAGGATGTGCCTTGTTTCAGCATTTTTAATAATTCTTCCATTGCAGGAATACTAGGCAAATTTTTAGAACTACAAATTTATCAGTATTGACTTACAAGTACTTCACTCCATCTACATTCATTAACCAATACCATGCATTTAAAATTTCATGAGCTACCTACACAATAGTTTTTTAATCATAATGAGTCATCTTATCTAAAAATGGATATTGGGTTGAGTTTTATCATGGATGTTTCCTCATTCTTTCTTGCATATCAGAATTTTTACCTTGAAAATTACTAATATCAGAAACTTTTACCAATTCAAATTCCTAATTTATCTTGATCAAAATACCTTAGAAATTCATTTCAAAATGTTAAATGTTGGTGATGATATTATTTATTAGATATTAGACCTACCTCTTCTCTTGCCTGTTCATTTTTATATATTTGTTCCATTATATGCAAATATTCATCAGCTGACTCTTCTTCCTCTTTCTTTTTTCTCTCTTTTTCCACATGATCTTGTTTTTTAATGCTAGCAATAAGAGTATTGGAACGATCGTTAAACTTCACCTGGATATCATCGGATACCTGTATTTTGAAGACCCCTTCATTTTGGGCATCTTCAAATGGTTGTTGAAGCACATGAATTTCCCTTGGCATTTGGGTTAATTCTTGCCTGGACTCTTTTGTGAAAAATGATCTGTTTGATTTTTTCTTTAGTATATGATTTTTGTATTTAAGTTCTTTTATTTTATCCTTGTTCTTCTTTAATTTTCTCTGTGTTTCTTCTAATATTAATGTTGTCATTTTAAGGGTTTCACATAGTTGGTTTTTCTCCTTTTCAACTTTAGAAAGCTGACTTGACAGTTTGTCAATCTTCTCTATTAGTTGGTTCTTTAAAAGAAGCCACTGGTCTCGTGCTTGCTGAAAGTTTAGTTTTATTGTCTGAGATTCCTGATGAAATGTGGCAGAATTTGCACAGGTAGGGTAATTAGGGTAATTAATTTCTGTCTGTAGTTTTTCTCTGTTTTGTTTTTCACCTTCCAATCTAGAGTTCAGTATTATATTTAGAAAAAAAATTGCAAGTAATTGTGTTATATAGTCTTGAAAGATTACTAAAATGAATAAAATTTTAAAATAGACAATAGTAAATTTTACAGTGAAATTTATGAGGGAAACTGAAATCTTAATTTTTCAGGATGTTTTTATTTAATATTTTTCACATTGTACTGTATTTTAAAATAAGTTGTTATTTTCAAAATATATACAGAGATAGTATAACATGTAACCCTTGCAAAATCTTGTTTCTGAAATTTTTCTCCCTTCCATTCCCCACCCCTTTCCCTAGACAGCAAGTAATCCAACATATGCTAAATATGTGCAATTATTCAGTACAGATTATGCTGCACAAGAAAAGTCAGAACAAAAAGGAAAACAGTGAGAAAGTAAAAAAAAAAATCAAACAATAATAAAAAAGGTAATACTATGGTTCTCTCTATCACAGGTTTACTGGAATTTACCTGAATCACATCATATTATTGAAAAGAGCCAAATCTATCAAGTTTCTTTTTTACCTTTTAAGATATCCACCAGTATTATTATCCCATATGAGTCTAAAGGTCTGCTTACAGTCTGCTTTTACCACTATTCTTAGGATTTGAAGATGCAGACAGCATGTTAAATGGAGGTGCCTGAACCACTGAGTCCTCAAGAATCCTGCCTATATTATTCATACTGAAGAAGAAAATTCTCTGAAGTGGTAATCAGAATTTGAAATGATTTTCAGGAAAAATAAGGAGCCAACTTTCGTTAGAGAAGTATCAAGTTCTAATTTTTGACTTATTTTCAGATTGATGCATTGAGAAAAAGCTTTCATAAATTTCAATAATGTATAAGAAAATAAAATATGAACAATTAATAAATAAGGAGTACAACTTTCAACAGTGTTGGATTAGAATCATATAGAATGGTTGTCCTACTAAAAATAGAAAGGATAGGTTATATTGATGGATTTTTTGCGATGGAAGTATTTTGCAATACTTCCATAGGAAAGTCAAGAGAGATTCTGCATGGTGTTTCTAAGCTATTATTATATAGAAGATAACTCCCAATAAGTCAGCCATTATTAGTAAACAAGGCTTCACAAAGTGCTTCCTATGTACCAAGTACTGTGCTAAGCATTGGGGATATAAACAAAGTCAAAAACATCAATCGTTGGCCTCAAGGTGCTTTTGTTCTAAATGGGTAAAACAACATGTAAATAAAATACAAGAAAAGCAAGTTACAGAAAAAAGGCATTTAGTTAAGGGGAATGGAAATTGACAGTCAAATTTCAGGAAAACTAGTATGGACTTTCTGAAATGATACAAAGTTAAATGAGCATAATGAGCACATTTTCACCAATATTGTGTGATGATCATCAGTAACTTAGCTCTTTTCAGCAATGCAATGATTTAATTAAAATATCAAAAGACTCATGATGGAAAATGCTATCCACATCGAGAAAGAACAGATTGAGCCTGAATGCACACCAAAGTATATTATTTTCTCATTAGAATTTTCAGGGTTTTTTTCTGTTTAGATTATTTCTTCTCTCACATCATGAGTAATATGAAAATATGTTTTACATGATTTCAACTATATAATCTATGTCAAATTGCTTACTGTTTTGGGAAGAAAGAAGAAGAGGGAGAACTCAAAATGTTTTTAAAAATCAGGGTTTGAACAAGTCTTTACATAAAATAAGGGGAAAAAGAATAGCTTGTGAGCCAGTATAGCTGAATATCAGAGTTAGGGAGCCAAATAAAGTATGAGAAAACTGGAAAAGCAGGAAAGGGCCATATTATAAGGCTTTTCAGTGCCAAGAAAAGAAGTTAATAATATTTGATCTTGGAGGTGACAGGGAGCCACCATTACTAAAAGAGGAGGAGAAATGACATAGTAAGATTTATGCATTAGGAAAATCACTTTGGCAGCTTTGAAGAATGGATTAGTGTGTGGAAGGTCTTCATTCAGAGAAAGAAAGAAGGCAAGTGCAATAATATAAGAAGAGGGAAAGAATGCCTGCATTATACTGATGATTGTTATTAGACAGAAATGGACGGCTATGAAAGATGCTACAAAGGCCCAAAATTTGTCATTAGATTGAATGTGAGGAGTAAAAAAGTTAGAGTTAAGGCTGTTATTAAGGTTACAGGCCTGGGTGAATCGGAGGAAGGTGCTATCAATTATTAATAGGGACATCCAGAAGAGGGGAGGGAATAGGAAGAAAAAATAATTCTTCTTAAGGTGAAGATGCATGTGGCACATCCCATTTGAGATGTCTAAAACATTAGTGATGTAAGGAAGGGGCTCAAGAGCTAGACTAGGGCTGAGTATATATATAACCCTAGAAATCATTCCTCCACAATGGTGTTAAGGGAACTCATGGGGAGCCAATAAGATCCCAAGAGAAACTGTACCATTTCCAAAGTGTAAGCTCTGTGACAACTCAGGCCAGGGGAAACTTAGGGGAAATAAGGGAATATGACATAAGTTTCAAAAAGTAATTTGCATTTAGCTGGGGACTAGGACATAGTAATGAGGAATTTGAATAAACAAGAGTATTTACAGTGTATCAGAAGTAGAAATTACCTAACTCCATCATACATTACATCCCTTTTTGCAGTCTACAATCCAGTGCCCTCTTTTTGGTTCCACACAGGACAACACAAAACTCCATTTCCCAAAGCCACACCCTTGTGTTTGGTGTCTTCTCAGCCTGGATTGTAATGCTCCTTTCCTAAACTCCCCTTCCATTATTTTTTTTTATTATTATTAAACTCTGCTTATGTACCTTCTTCTACATGAAATTGCTAATTGTAATGTCCCCTGAAAACCATGCCCTGTTCCCTGCCCCAAATTTGTGATATTATTGTATTGATGTTGGTTATATATATCTTGTATTTGTGTATTCAATGTGAACTTCCCAATGGCACTTCATTGTTGTTTTTGTTCTTAGTGTCTAGAACAGATCTTGGAACATGGAACCCACTGGATAAATGTATGTCGATTAAAGAAAACTATCTGTTCTTCAAAAATAACATGATGAAGTGATAGTGGGCACTCAATGGAAATTATTCCAAACAGGAAGAGGGATTTCACCAGCAAAGGAATTAAGGAAGGCTCATTATAGTATTCTTTTAAAGATTTTTCATTTCTTACTTCCTAATCTCAAATTCTCTGACACAAAGCTTCAAGAGAAAAGCTTTAAGTCTTTATTTAAACTAGTGAGTTCCATACCTGTCTCCATAGAGTTCTCTATCACATTTCACTTTTTGATGCCTTAGTGGGGATTTAGTTTTTCTTCTTTCTGATAATTTTTCCTGTAGTCCCTTAAGTGAATGTTCTAATCTCCTAACTCTTCTTCCGAGTTGTTTCCATTGTGATTTTTTATATTTTACTGGTAAGTAACTTTTAAGAAGAGTGTCTTCCCAAAGGCCAGGAGAACATGTAAAGAGAAAAATACAAGTAAATAAAAAATTAGGATTTAAAATCTGCATGACAGTAGCAGTATAACTAGAATTCAGATTCTCTGAAACTGATAAAATAAGTGTCCACATATGAATTCTAAGATATGCAAAAATATTATTTTGCAAGAGATTTACATTGAATTTAAAATAAACTACTTCCCTTTGAGTATTTTAGACAGATAAAGAGAATCTCTTAAGTTACACATTAATTTTTTAAAAAGTTATTTGAAACCTCAGAATTCCTCACAATTTAAGAATAATATATCTGAAAAGTAAACATGCTGACGTGTACTGTGAGTGGGACAAATAAGATTAATAAAAATAAATTATTTATATATTACAATTATGCTAAATTACTTTTAAAGTAACTTACACCAAATAGTTCCATGTAAACACTTTTTATTATTTAGAGACTTAAGTTTTCTTCTTCATTCATTGGTCCTAATTCTGGTCACCTATATAACCAGCTGAGACACCAGAAGAAAGTGCTTCAAGAAAAATAAGTGCCAAAAAACCCAGGCTTTTTATTCTTCAGAGAGATACACAACTAAGTGAGTTATATAAATTTACAGATTTAAAAGACTTGGTTATCTGGTTTTCTTTGACAACGTCCAATTCTTCATATATTTCAGTGTTTAACAGAATTGGAGCAACAAGGATGTGGAGGAAAATAGGGTTGTGTATGGGTACTGATTGTATGGAGTGGTGAAGTTGACAATAAGGAAAATCTGAGATCCAAGATTCAAAGCAAAAGAAGATCTAGGCACAGAGAAGTTAACTAATTCACAGTTAGTAGGCAGATAAGGTAGAATTTTAATTAGTTATCCATGACATCATGTCCAGTACACTATCATGTAGTGAGCCATGATCACCAAAGAATTATAAAAACTAGGAAGAAAATTTGCAAGGTACTTCCTATTTATACTCATTTAGAGAAATAGTTTACCTAGACTTTTCATGAAAGAGATCATTTTATTCATTTAGTTAATGGTAATTTCTTTAATGCTTTTCTGCTATCAACCATGTAAAATTCATACACCTTATCCTAGTATTTCAATACATGTAACTCACATTTAGTAATATAGCACATATAGACTTAAAAATAACCTCCCCAAAATTATGCTCTGAAGGTATTTTAGAGATTAACAAAATGGAGCTCCCAGATTAAATGATTTGCCTATAGACACAAAGCTACTTCCTCTGCAATTTTAATACCTTTCCTTTTGGTATATACTTCTTTTGGCTATATACTGTCCAATAAAACTGGATTCTCACTCATTTTACTGCCTCCTTGCTCACAGTTTCCATGATTCAAACATTCATTCCAGTCCCCTAGGCACCCATGATCTACTGAATTCATATCCGTCCTTTAAAGGCAACACAAATGCTACCTTCAAAAAAGTTTTTTTTTATTCTTTATAGCTGATATTCTTTCATACTTTAGACCTCATATAGCAATATGACTGTACTCTTTATTTACTTATCATATAATTTATTAAGTATTTATGTATTTTTTTCTAATACAGTTATCTCTATAGGCCCTATCCCCCTAGTTAGATAGCAGACTGAATGAGGACAAGAACTGTGTCTCATATTTGATTCTTTTTAACAATGGTATTCCGTTAGAAAATTTAAAAAATATTTTTATCCTGAATATAATTTGAGGTGGAAAAATCAGAATACTCTATACCTGTGTCATGTGATTGAGTGAAGTCATCATGAGTATCTTTATCCATCTCCACTTCATCCTATAAGATACATAAAAGTAGTGTCAAATAATAAACTTCATATAAAATTATTGCAATATAAATATTAAAGCAATAACAATGAAGAACATTTAGATAGCACATTTTCACAACGTTCTCTCTTATACATTATCTCACAGCATTCTCACAGCAATTCTGTGAGAAAAGCTCTACTCATATTATTTTACAAATGGGAAAATAGGGCATAGGAGAAATAAGATGATTTGTCCAGAATTATAGCTATCTAGGAGCCTAAGAAGAGATTCAAACTTAGGTTTTCCTCACTATTCATTAGGCCACATACCAACCCAACTAGAAGCTGATTTAGTAACTTTTTAAAGATTATCACAAATACTCACAACATCTCTTACAGAGAATAAATACTATTCTTTTTAGAAAGTGGAGGGAAAATGAAAGCAATCTAATTCTGGCATTCACAGTAGATTCATTTCACAAGAAGACTATTTCTAAAACTATCCATTTTCTGATGAAATAGTCTTATGCTTCATAATGTAGAAAAGCAGGTCATATCTGTCCATGAAAAATTACTTTCTATATTAATTTACATTTTAGCAATTTTTACATTACCTTATTGTTTCCAATTACTGGAATCTTTGCAAACCTAAAGACACAAAATTTATTTCATTGGGTACATAAAATATACTGTAATTTTCATTATTTAATACACACTTATTTAAAAATCATATGCTTTTTCAGATTTCTAGTAATATAGGATACATAATACTGCAATATTTAATCTCATAGCCATAACATAAATGTTTATCTTTGCCTCTTGAAAAGTTTTTGAGAGAAATAAAAAAAGTTCTGATTAACATTAGTATTTTTTCCCATCAAAGAAAGATTCAAGAGATCATGGTATAAATAAATTTCAGCCAAAACATCTTAACTTGTTATACCAATTACTCATTTTTTCAGCTCTTCATGACCCAAACTGCTTTTTATTAAAAGTATAAAAGAATAAGAATTTGAGAATAATACCATCATGATTGTTAGAAGAAACTTGAGTCATCAACAAATGTTAAATTATGCTCATCATGTTTCATGGTATTCTAAGCTTTAGATAATATTAACCATAGTAATCAGCATAATCATATTTTTCTTTGGTAATTCATGCTGTATTTCCTATATTGTAAGCATCAAGAGGTCAAGTACTATCTTTCTCACTTTTTAAAAAATTTTTCATAGAGCTCAATATGATTCTCCACATTGCATGTTTTTCAAACAAGTTTACCAGAACATTAGATGGACCCCTTGTGGAAGAAACGATGAGGAAACAATTGATAAAATGACAAGGTCATGATACTTTCCTCTAGAGAAAGTACTCCTGCTGATGAGACTATGCACAAATCCTCTGAAGTAGTGAAATCTAAAACTTAAATGTGATTAAACACAAAAATAACAAATTTCCGAGACAGAAATGATATGAAACATTGATTGGCTCTTTCTACGTATTTAAAAAAAGAACAAGCTATGTCCTTCACATGGAGAGAGAAAAAGGAGTTTGAAATAAGTTAAAATATGGTGAAGTATAGGTGAAGAAAATGGATTCTCTCTCACTTCTCAGGAGTTTAATCAACTATTATATTAATAGCAATGGTAAGTTAAATGGAGTATATGTTGTTACCCCACCATGTTCCCCAAGATTTTCTGTCTCTACTATTAAGTGGTTCCAGAAATCTAGAAGTATAATCTCTTTCAGTAAAGACTATTGAAATAAAAGAAATCATTAGCAGAATATTCTGCTGGCATGCTGCATAATATATTTATTTGGTTTATAATTATAGTTCACGTTTCCATAGAAATTTACAAAGAACTTTATTTACAACAATCCCAAGTATTATCACCCCCATTTTACAAATGTGTAAAATATGTCCAAGATTCCACTGCTTATATTGGCCTTGTGGTAGAGTGCAAAGTGGACTGAATCTGGATTTCATAACCTGGTTCTTCCTCTTTTCACTCATTTTTACTGTGGGTAAACTCATTTTTAGGCTTTTTTACATTTTTCTTGTGCATGGCAAAGTCATTGCAGAAAAAAAAAAATCCATGGAGGGAAGCTTATTTTTTTATTGAAAACTTTTTAGAAAAGAGTGGGGGAATCTCTTTCAAGAGATGTATAACATTATAGTATTTCTCTATATTTTATTTCTCATTATAGTATTCACTTGGAGATTTTTCATTTTTGACTTGTTAACCTCAAATTCTCTGTCATAATACTTCAATGTAAGAGAAAATCTTTCAAGTCTTTATTTGAACTGATGAGTTCCATACCTGCTCTCACATTGTACTTTTTGATGCTTTTGTTGAGATTCAGTTATGCTGCTTTTTGAGAATGTTTCCTGTAGTCTATAGGTCCCTGTGTTTTCTAAAATCATAACATCCCTTGTGAGTTTTATCTGTTGTGACTTTTTAAAATTTACTGTTAACTGAGCTGCAAGAACTCTGTTCTGATCTTCCCAAAGGCAAGAATCTATAGAGAGATATACAGGTAAATATATTAGGATTTTAAAATCTTCATGGCAGTAGCAGTACAACAAAATTCAGATTCTATGGCACTGATAAAATAGTGTCCACATGTGAATTCTAAGATATGTAAAAACATTTTCAAGAGATTTAAATTAAATTTAAAATAACCTACTTCCCTTTGGATATTGTAGACAGTTAAAAAGAATCTCTTAAGTTACACAGTTTTTTAAAAAAAGTTTTTGAAACCTTAGAATTCTTCATAATCTAAGAAAAAAATGTATGCGAAAAGCAAACATGCTGATGTACTGTGGAACAAACGAGATTAACAAAATATATTATCTATACATTACAAATATGCTAAATTACTTTAAATGTAACATAAATATGTTTTACCCCAAATAGTTTCATGTAAACACTTTTTATTTTTTAGAAACTTATAATGTAAATCGGTACATAGCATTCAAACAATAGATTTCCTTCTGATTTATTGGTCAGACTTCTGATACCTTTAAGCAAAATATAGCAGAGACACCAGAAGAAAATGAAAAAAAAATCACTTATGCTTCAAGGAAAATAAGTTTCAAAAAACCCAGGCATTTTATTCTTCACAGAGATACACAACTAAATATAGAACCAAGCCAGAATTAGAAAAGTGATTTATATAAAGCTATAGATTTGGTTATCTGATTTTATTTGACAATGTTCAATTCTTCATATTTTACAGTGTTGTTGTTCAACAAAATTGAAGCACCAAGGATGTGGGGGAGAACAGGGCTGTTTATGGGTACTGATTATAATGGGTGGTGAAGTTGGCAGTAAGGAAAATCTGACATTCAAGATTCAAAGCAAAAGATGATACAGGGACAAAAAAGTTAGAGGACGTTGAAATCCACAGTTAGAAGGTAGATAAGGCAGAATTTGTAACTAGTTATTCATGACATCATATCCATTACACTGTCATATAGGCCATGCTCACAGAAGAATGATAAAAACTAAGCAGAAAATTTGCAAGGTTCCTCCTATTTTTAGTCAGTTAGAAAAATATTTTGGGTATACTTTTCATGAAAGAGATCACTTTATTCATTTAGTTAATGGTTATTTCCTTAATGCTTTTCTATTAACAACCATGTAAAATTCATACACTTCATCCTAGTATTCAATACATACAATTCACATTTAGTAACACTGCACATATAGTCTTAGAAATAATCTCTCCAAAATTATGCTCTGAACTATAAGGTATTTTAGAGATTAATAAAATGGAGCTCCAAGATTAAATGATTTGCCTATAGAAAAATTTTTGCCCACAAAGCTACTTCCTCTGCAATATTAATACCTTACTTTTGGTATTTATTTTTATTGGCTATATACTGTCCAGTAAACCTAGATTTTCACTCTCATTTTATTGCCTCCTTGTCACAATTTCATGTTTCAAACATTCATTCATATTCTTACTCTGAACATAATTTGAGGTAGAAAAATCAGAATCCTCTGTACCTGTGTCCAGAGTGAGGTTATCAAAAGTATCTGTACACATCTCCACTTTATCCTATAAGGTACATAAAAGTACTGTCAAATAATAAACTTTATATAAAATTATTGTAAAATAAACATTAAAGCAGTAACAACCAATAACATTTATGTAGCACTTTTTTTCACAACAGATACCTCTTATATATTATCTCATAGCATTCTCACAGCAATTCTATGAGAAAAGCTCTATTCATAATTATTTTACAAATGGGAAGATAGGATATAGGAGAAATTAGATAACTATGATTCTGCACAAATCACCTAATTTCTCCTATAGAGAAATAGTCTGTTCTTAGACTCTTAGATAACTATGATTCTGCACAAATCATCTAAGAGTCTAAGAAGAGATTCAAACTTTTCCTCACTATTCACTAAGCCACATACCTACTCACCTAGAAGCTGATTTAGTAACCTTATAAAAATCATCACAAATACTTACATCTTTTACAGAGAGTAAATACTCTTTTTTTTTTGAAAGTGGGGGAAAAATGAAAGCAAACTAATTTTTTTTCTGGCATCCACAGTGGATTCATTTCACAAGAACACTATTTGTAAAACTATCCATTTTCTGATGAAATAGTCTCATGCTTTATAATATAGAAAATCGGTCATATCTGTCCATGAAAAATTGCATTACTTCCTACATTAATCTACATTTTTAGCAGTTTTTACATTACCTTGTTTCCAATTACTGTAATCTTTGCAAACCTAAAAGAGATAAAATTTATTTCATTGTATATTTCATTATTTCATTCAAGGAGGCAAAAAATATGGTAATATATTGTCATTGAAATTATTTGAATACACACTTATTTAAAAATCATATTTTTAAAAGATTTCTAGTCAATAATATAGGATACAGAATATTGCAATATTTAATCTCATAGCCATAACTTATAATGTTTATCTTTGCCTATTGAAAAGTTTAAGAGAAATAAAACAATTTCTGAATTAACATTGTAATTTTTTCCCTCAAAGAAATACTTTGAGATCACAGTATAAATAAATGTCAGCCAAAATATCTCAATTTATTATATGTTACTCATTTTTTCAGCTCTTCATGACCCAAACTGCTTGTCATTAAGAGATCAAAGGTACAAGAATTTGAGAATAATACTATCATGTTAAATAATAATTTGTTGTTATTGTTAACATACTATTGTTATGTTAAAATAATTTGAGTCATAAACAAATGTTTAATTATGTTCATCATGTTTCACTGTATTTTAAGCTTTAGAAAATATTAACCAATGTAACCAGCATAATCATATTTTTTTGGTATTTCATGTTGTATTTCCTATATTGTAAACACCAAGAGGTCAGGTACTATCTTTCTCATCTTTTTTATTTTTCCTAGAGCTTACAATATTGTAAGTCACACTGTCTGTGACTAATGTTTTTCAAACAAGTTTACCAGAACATTAGATGGACAACTTGTGTCAGAAAACATGAGGAAACAACTGATAAAATGACAAAGTCATGATACTTTTCTGTAGAGAAAGTACTCCTGCTGATGAGACTATGCACAAATCCTCTGAAGTAGTGAAATCTAAAACTTAAATGTGATTAAACACAAAATAACAAATTTCAGAGACAGTAATCCTATGAAACAATGATTGGCTCTTACTGGGTATTTAAAAAAGAACAAGCTATGTCCTTCAAATGAAGAGGAGAAAAAGGAGTTTGAAATATGTAAAAATATGGTGAAGTATAGGGAAGAAACTGGGTTCTCTCTCACTTCAGGGGTTTTGTCAGCTATTATATTAATAGCAACGGGAAGTTAAATAAAGTATACTGTTATCCATCCATGTTCCCCATGTTTTTCCTTATATCAACTGTTAAGTGGTTCCAGAAGTCTAGAAGTACAATCTTTTAGTAAAGACTATTGAAATGAAAGAAATCATTAGAGCATGCTGCATAATATATTTATTGGGGTTTATATAGCAATTTACAAAGAACTTTCCTTACAAAAGTCCTGCTAATATCCAAGTATTATCACCCCCATTTTACAAATGTGTAAAATATGTCCAACATTCCACTGCTAATATTGACCTTGTGGTAGAGTGCAAAGTGGACTGAATCTGGATTTCATAATCTGGTTCTTCCTCTTTTCACCCATTTTTACTGTGGGTAAATTGCTTATCTTCTCAACTTAAAAATAAGTGCCTATAGTGCCTTTCAGTTCTCAATCCATGCTAGAGCAGTAGAAGACTGGAAATTTGAGCCTTAATCTTCTAACTCCAAGAATGGGATTATTACTAATGCTTAGGTGTGTGTGGTGAAAACTAATTTTCATAGACCAGTGTCAATTCTGCTGTGCCCTGTCACCACAATGACAGTGGCAAATAGTATGGTATACATAGAAAAAGGAGTCTCGGCCCTCTAACTTTACCAATAACCCTAATTTTCCTGGCATTCCTGCAGTGCAAATGTCTCTTGCAACCAGAATACTCAGAAAGAACACTCAGCTGGCAGAACAAAGAAAATCAGGAGAATAGTCTTCTACAGTGACAAAAAGCACACCTTGCTAATACTTTTCTATGGGTTAGGCCAGAAGCAGTTTAACTTAATTCATCAGGTTCTGTCTCACTTAAAGTGCTGTCATCACAACTATGGAGTAAGATAACATATCGTTTTAGATTCCTTGCAAATCCATTTCTCATTCTTAGGCTTTTTACATTAAAAAAATCCACAGAGGGATGCTTAAATTATTTTTTTTTATTGATAACTTCTTAGAAAAGAGTGCAGGGAATGTATTTTTCTTTCTTGTTTAAGAGAAAGTTGTATAATGTACAACATTATAGTATTTCTCTTTATGTTTTATTTCTGATTCTAGTATTCTCTTAAAGATTTTTCATTTTTGACTTGCTAACCCCAAATTCTCTGTCATAATATTTCAATGTAAGAAAAGCTTTCAAGTCTTTATTTAAACTGATAAATTCCATACCTGTTCTCACATTCTACTTTTTGATGCTTTTGTTGAGATTCAGTTATTCTGCTTTCTGAGAATGTTTCCTGTAGTGCACAGTTCTCTATGTTTTCAAAAGCCAAAACTTTACTTGCAAATCTTACCATTCGTGAGTTTTTACATTTCACTGATAACTCACTTGCAAGAACTCTGTTCTGACCTTCCCAAAGGCAAGAAGCACCTGTAGAGTTAAACAACTGGAATTCAGATTCTCTGGCACTGATAAAATAGCATCCACATATGAATTCTAAGATATACAAGAATACTATTTTTCAAGAGATTTAAATTAAATTTAAAATAATATATTTCTCTTTGGGTATTGTAGACAGTTAAAGAGAATCTCTTAAGTTACACATTAATTTTTTAAAAGATTTTTGAAATCTCAGAATTACTCATAATCTAAGAAAAATATATGTGAAAAGTAAACATGCTGACGTGTACTGTGGGACAAATAAGATTAATAAACTATTTTATCTATACATTATAATTATGCTAAATTACTTTAAAAGTATCATAATTGTGTTTTACCCTAAATAGTTTCATGTTAACACTTTTTATTCTTTAGATACTTATAATGTAAATCAGTATACAAGCATTCATACAATAGCTTTCTTGCTCATTTATTTGTTGCTTAGACTTCTGGTACCTTTAAGCAATGAAAAAAAAACACTTGTGCTTCAAGGAAAATAAGTGCCAAAAAACACAGGTACTTTATTCTTCAGAGATACACACAATTAAATTTAGACCTAACCCAGAATTAGAAAAGTGATGCTATATAAAGCTACAGATTTAACAGACTTGGGTATCTGGTTTTCTTTGATGACTTTCAATTCTTCATATATTACAGTGTTTAACAGAATTGAAGTAGGAAGGATGTGGGGGAAGAACAGGGTTGTTTATGGGTACTGATTATAATGGATGGTGAAGTTGACAGTAAGAGAAATCTGACATCCAAGATTCAAAGCAAAAGAAGATACAGGGACAAAGAAGTTAGAGAACTTGTTGAAATTCACATTTAGAAAGTAGATAAGACAGAATTTGTGACTAGTTATTCATGACATCATGTCCAGTACACTATCTTATAGCCCATGCTCACTGAAGAATTATAAAAGTAGGTAGAAGATTTGCAAGGTTCTTATTTTTTAGTCATTTAGAGAAATATTTTGGCTATACTTTTCATTAAAGAGATCATTTTATTCATTTAGTTAATGGTTATTTCTTTAATGCTTTTCTATTAACCACCATATAAAATTCATATACCTTATCTTAGTATTCAATACATGTAATTCACATTTCATAATATAGAACATATAGACTTAAAAATAACCTCTCCAGTTAGTATGGCAGAAACTAGGCATTAATCCACACTTAACACTGTACACCAAGATAAGATCAAAATGGGTTCATGACCTAGGCATAAAGAACGAGATTATAAATTAGAGGAACATAGGATAGTTTACCTTTCAGACCTGTGGAAGAGGAAGGAATTTATGGCCAAAGAAGGACTAGAGATCATTACTGATCATAAAATAGAAAATTTTGATGATATCAAATTGAAAAGTTTTTGTACAAACAAAACTAATGAAGATTAGAAGGGAAGCAATAAACTGGGAAAACATTTTTACAGTCAAAGGATCTGATAAAGGCCTCGTTTCCAAAATATATAGAGAACTGACTCTAATTTATAAAAAATCAAGCCATTCTCCAATTGATAAATGGTCAAAGGATATGAACAGACAATTCTAAGACAAAGAAGTTGAAACTATTTCCAGCTTTATGAAAAGATGCTCCAAGTCATTACTAATCAAAGAAACAGTCTTGCAATATTAAGACAACTCTAAGGTACCATTACACACCTGTCAGACTGGCTACAATGACAGGGAAAGATAATGTGGAATGCTGGAGGGAATATGGGAAAACTGGGACACTGATACATTATTAGTGGAGTTGTGAACAGATCTAACCATTCTGGAGAGCAATTTGGAACAATCAAACTGTGCATACTCTTTGACCCAGCAGTGTTACTACTGGGCTTATATCCCAAAGAGATACTAAAGAAGGGAAAGGGACTGTATGTGCATGAATGTTTGTGGCAGCCCTGTTTGTAGTGGCCAGAAACTGGAAACTGAGTAGATGCCCATCCAATTGGAAAATGGCTGAATAAATTGTGGTATATGAATGTTATGGAATATTATTGTTTGGTAAGAAATAACCAACAGGATGATTTCAGAAAGACCTGGAGAGACTTACATGAACTGATGCTGAGTGAAATGAGCACGACCAGGAGATCATTATATACAACAACAATCCTATATAATGATCAATTCTGATGGACGTGGCTTTCTTCAACAATGAAAATGAACCAAATCAGTTCCAATAGAGCAGTAATGAACTGAACCAGCTACACCCAGCGGAAGGACTCTGGGAGATGACTATGAACCACTACATAAAATTCCCAATCCCTCTATTTTTGTCCGCCTGCATTTTTGATTTCCTTCACAGGCTAATTGTACCCTATTTCAAAGTCCAACTCTCTTTATACAGCAAATTAACTGTTTGGACATGTATACATATATTGTATTTAACTTATATTTTAACACATTTAACATGTATTGGTCAACCTGCCATCTTGGGGAAAGGATGGGGGGAAGGACGGAAAAAGTTGGAACAAAAGGATTTGCAACTGTCAATGCTGAAAAATTACCTATGCATATATCTTGTAAATAAAAAGCTGTAATAATAAAAAATAAAAACAAAAAATAAGAGTAAAAACATATATTTGCTAGTTTTAAAAAAAATAAACTCCCCAAAATTATGGTCTGAAGATATTTTAGAGATTAATAAAATGGAGCTCCAAGATTAAATGATTTGTCTATAGACTCAAAGCTACTTCCTCTGCAATGTGAATACCTTTCCTTTTGGTATTTACTGTCCAGTAGACTTAGATTTTCACTATCATTTTACTACCTCCTTGCTCACAATTTCCATGTTTCAAACATTCATTCCAGTTCCCAAGGTGCCCATGATCTACTGAATTCATATCCATCCTTTAAATGCAACACAAATGCTATCTTCAAAAAAGTGTTTTTTTATTCATGATAGCTGATGTTTTTTCATACTTTATATTTCAAATAGCAGTATGACTGTACACTTTATTTACTTATCATATAATTTATTAGGTATTATTTTCTAATACAGTTTATCTTTGTAGGTTCTATCCCCCTAGTCGATTGCACACTCAATGAGAACAAGAATGATGCCTTACCTAAAATATGTGTATTTGACACACATTAGGTTCTTAATTCTTTCTGCATTGAAACAAATGGTAGGTCATCATTGAGAACTTCTGTGGCTGAAAAATCACCATTCTGAAATCCACATAATTCTTTTTAGTTTGGCAAGGTCTGTCAGAGATTAGACTATGTCAGACCCTCAACAAACCCAAAGTCACTTCTATTCTACTATTAATCAATGGAATAGACCTTCAGTGGTACTATCTTGCTATAAATACATATTTGGTTCCTGTTTAACTTTGGTATTCTGTTAGAAAATTTTCTTACCTTGAACATAATTTGAGGTAGAAAAATCCTCTGTGCCTGTGACCAGAGTGAAGCTATCAAGAGTATCTGTACCCATTTCCACTTCATCCTATAAGGTACATAAAAGCAGTCAAATAATACACTTAATATAAAATTATTATAAAATAAACATTAAAGCAATCACAATGAATAACATTTAGGTAGCAATTTTTCACCACAGTTATCTTTTATACATTATCTCAGCATTCTTACAGCAATTCTTCTTTTACAAATGAGAAAATAGGATATAGGAGAAATTAGATGATTTCTAATCTACAGTTATCTAAGAATCTAAGAAGAAATTCAAACTTATATTTTCTTCACTATTCACTAGGCCGCATATCAACCCACCTAGAAGCAATTTAATACCGTTATAAAAATTATCACTAATACTCACAACACCTCTGTGGGTGTGAAAGAAAGGCCAGCAAACTAATTAGTTTTCTGGCATTCACAGTGGATTTATTTCACAAGAAAACTATTTCTTAAAGTATCCATTTTCTGATGAAATAGGCAGTCATATCTGTCTAGGAAAATTGTATTACTTTCTACATTAATCTACATTTTTAGCAGTTTTTACATTACCTTGTTTTCATTTAATGTAATCTTTGCAGACCTAAAAGACACAAAATTTATTTCATTGTGTACATTAAAATATGGTAATATATTGTCGTAATTATTTGATTAATACATACATTTAAAAATCATATGTTTTTTCAGGTTTCTAGTCAATAATATAGGATAGTGAATATTGCAATATTTAATCTCATAGCCATAACTTATCATAAATATTTATCTTTACCTCTTAAAAACTTTTTAAAGGAAATAAAAAAATTCTGAATGAATATTGGAATTTTTTCCCATCAAAGAAATACTTAAGCAATCACAATATTAATGTCAGCCAAAACATCTTAATTTATTTTACAAATTATTCATTTGCAACTCATCATGACCCAAAGTGCTTGTTATTAAAAGTCTAAAGGAACAAGAATTTGAGAATAATACTATCATGATTATTAGAATAAATTGAGTCATCAATAAATGTTAAATTATGTTCATCATGTTTCACTGTGTTCTAAGCTTTAGAAAATATTAATCATGGTAACCAGCATAATCATATTTTTCTTTGGTAATTCAAATTGTATTTTCTATATTGTAAGCACCAACAAGTCAGTTACTATTTTTCTCATTTTTTTATTCTTCCTAGAGATTACAATAAGACTTTCCACATTGCATGTGACTAACATTTTTCAAACAAGTTTACCAGAACATTAAATGGACCCCTTGTGGAAGAATGCATTAGGAAACAATTGATGAAATGACAAAGTCATGGTACTTTCCCCTAGAGAAAGTACTTCTTCTGATGAGACTATACACAAATCCTCTTTGTGTGAAGTAGTGAAATCTAAAACTTAAATGTGATTAAACACAATAACAAATTTCAGAAACAGGAATCCTGTGAAACAGTGATTGGCTGTATCCTTCAAATTAACAGGGAGAAAAAGAATTTGAAATAAGAAAAGTATGGTGAAGTATAGGTGAAGAAAATGGGTTCTCTCTCACTTCTCAGGGGGTTAACAGTTTTATTTATAGCAATGACAAATTAAATGGAGTATATGTTGTAACCCAGACATATCTCCCATGGTTTTCTCCATATCCAGAAATCTAGAAGTGTGGTCTCTTTCTGTAAAGACTATTGTAATGAAGAAAAAGCACACCTTGCTAATATTTTTCTATGATCTAGGCCAGTTTACCTTAATTCATCAGGATCTGTCTCACTTGTGCTGTCATCATGACTATGAGGTAGGATACCAGATGGAGAATTCACCTTTTCACAAGGATTCGTCCTAGAATCCTTGGAAATCCACTTCTCATTTTTAGGGTTTTTTACATTTTTCCTATACATAGCAATGTCATTGCAGAAAAAAAAAATCCACAGAGGGATACTTAAATTATTTTTTAATTGAAAACTTTTTTAGAAAACACTGTGGGGGTAAGGTATTTTCCTTTCTTTTAAAAGATGTACATTTTATTTCCAGATTAAATCTTCCTTAAGGAAGATGCTGATCATATCAAACTTTTAATGGTCACCCTCTATTGCAATGCATTAAATTGCATTGTCTGCCTGTGAAGCTACTTCATATTCAGATGTCATAATCCAACAAAGGTTCTCACACTCCTTCTCAGAATACAAGGTCCATTCTAGTCAGATCTGTGTCTTCTCTAGTCTAGGAATAATAGGTTCTGCTTATTTCTTGCCCAACCTTTTGCTCAGCTGTACCATTTCCTGCATATATTTTGGCTAAAAAACATCCGCTAAACCAGGTTGTTGTGATTAAACAATTTGTATGCAAAATATCAGGGAGATTTCAAGGCAGGCTTGATATGTGCCAACAATGCCAGGAGAAAGTCTTAATATAATTGTAGGTTGAATTCTAAGAAGGAAAAGGGAGGTGATAGTTTTCTCATTCTATGCCCTGATCAGAACATGTTTGAAGAATGCATTCGTTCCTGGGAGATATATTTTAGGAAAAAACTTTTAGCACTCATAATAATTCAAGAGGAGAGAAATCAGGATGGGGAAGGATGAAGTCAAATAAGAAGCAACTGATGACATTTACTGAGATGTTTCCCATAAAGAAGAAAAAATGAAGAATTGGAATGATATGAAGATATATTCAAATATATAATAGACTATTATGTTTAACTAATTCTCTAAAAAGTTGGACTAGGTACAGAAAAATACATTTGTAATCAATGCATGAAAAATAGAAAAGGCAAAACCACCAACTTCTAAACAATTGACTTATTTAAAAAGAAATGGACTTCCTTAGTAATTAACACATTATGGTGTGTGTGTGTGTGTGTGTGTGTGTGTGTGTACATGTGTGTGTGTGTGTTATGTGTCGTGTTTGAATGTGTGTATGTGTGTGTGTGTTATGTGTCGTGTTTGACTGTGTGTGTATGTGTGTGTGTGTGTTTGTATGGGGGGGAGAAAAAGAGATTTTTGCATGCTCACAAAAACAATAATCAATTAACAATCACAACTTAAGAAGATTGTTCTTTGCTTTTGCTTGAAGGGACCTCACATGCTCTGTTCAAGTAGCTTTTACTTAATTTCATCTTCCTACTCTGATAAGCTATCAAAGTAGGAATGTAGTAGGGAAAAACACATTTTGTAATTATTCTTGATATCAATTTATCCCAGCATCTAATTTTATTCACAGATTTAACAACATTTAAAAAGAATGTTCACTTGCAACTTACTCTCTTTTGATTCCCCTTTCATCAAACTTTCCCAAAGAATAGTCATTTGGGTGCTTTAGCATTATTTCTCTCTCCAGTTTTTACCCAATGGCAAGAAAAGTTTTAAAACCAAAATATTCACAGTGAGCATTTTTTGTAGTAGCAAATAACTGGGAATAGAGTAGCTGCTCATTGACTGAGGAATGGCTAAACAAATTGTGGTTTGTTTATGTAATGGAAAATCATTGTTTATGTTTAGAAATAATAATTATCTAAGAAAATGAGAATATTTATATGAATTAATGCAAAATGAAATAAGGACAACGAGGACAATATAAATTGTAAGCACAATTATATAATCATTTAGGACAATAAAATAAATGCAACTTAATAGTGTGAAATGTTAATGTTCAAGCTTGGTCCAAATGAGAGGGTACCACTCCTATTTATGCAGCATGGAGGAGTATCATGCATGTGATACCGATGTGTAATTAGGGATATTTTACTAGAAGAATGAGAAGACAGATCTTGGGAAGTGAGGCTGATATAAAAGTTAAAGATGACAGTTTTTCTATCAATTGTCCATGACTTTACTGTGTCTCACAAATAAGTCTAATATGGTTGCTTCCCATTAATCAAAAGAATAGTAGATAACTTTCTGTCTGCATGCTATTGAGATCAATGTATAAGTATTGGCATTGAGGCAGGGAAAGATGCCCTTTTATTGTCTCTCAAATAGGTTATATAAGGTTATCTTCCTGAATTTATCTAATTTTTGGTCTTGAAATTAATTATTCTAGGGCAAGTATTTTAAGACTGTTAAATTATTTTAAGTTAATAAAAGTAAATCCAGGCTTGTTTTTTATTTAACATTCTCTACTTTTTAAATGTTAATCCAGAACACTTCCACATTATAACTCTCACTAGAGGTGATCTAGTAAGTATAGTCACAACACAAATTGTGAACCTTCTTTACCATATTCTTGTATCTCATCTATCACCTTTTGGTCCTAAGACTTTTTTTGGTGGGGCAGCAGGTATTAGTTATCTGCTTTCTGCTCTTCCTCACTCTGTCCAGAAGCCATATGAGCAGTAGGCCTTATAAAACAAGAGCTGCATAAACACTTCTCTCTACAATTCAGTCAATTCCCTCCCTTTTTTTTTTCTGCCACCCTGAAAGGACAGTAACCTTTTCTCCTCAGGCCCACTTACATAGTAATAGGTTGGTAATGATCTTTTTAATGATTTGCATGTCTGCAATTAAAAGTGTAATTCTTCAGAATCTAGGTTGTCTGACTTTCCTCAGTGCTTGATCTATCAGGACGACTTAAATTGACTCCTTGAACAATTCTACTGATGGGAAACTTTCTAATGACTAAGAGAACCCATCTAATTTTTGAAGCAGATGTAAACATTTTCTTATCTCATTAGCACTTACTTACACATTTGCAAACTTTTGCAAACTACTTTGTTCCTTGCTACCCACATATTATATGCTATTCTTTTGGATCTCATCAAAGGCTACCTACCTTATTTCAACAGACTCTGATATAACGAGTTCTGAAATAAAAGAACATACTTACAGCAATAGAACAGTTTACATTCATGCATCCTTATTTTCTTTCTCAGCAAAAACAAGTGAATGCAGAGTGAATCTGAAGCTAGATTTTTAGAGCAAACTGAAACATACCATGAATGTTAATATTTGATAATAATAGTCAAAATAATAATATTTTGATAAACTTACCCTTTTAAAACATCATGCACAGGTGCTAAATTTCCCTTAGAGGAAATGCTTGTTATTGGAATTTCTTCCCCAGGAATTTTATTTCCCTCATCTTTATCATGCTGATTAATCTCCATAGAAAATAATTGTTTGCCAGCTCTTCTCTTTTCAGTCAAATTCTTACCATGTTTTCTCTTCAATGTTTCATTATATTGGTGCTTTGGTTTTTTTTCTTTCACCTAAAAGGAAAGCTTAGTATCATTGTCATTTCATTCCTGTGTTTTTCTCTGTGTAAGTGTGTGTGTGTGTGAGTATGTGTGAGTATATGTGTGTATGTATTATACATATATATGTACACTTTCATACATTATATATTTATATGCTTATTTATGTGATTTAACTAGTACAAGGAGATACCTGAAGAAAAAATTCCCTCCACGAATGCTACCAATGTCTAGAACACTGAGATGTTAAATGACTTGCCTATATATATATATATATATATATATATATATATATATGTGTGTGTGTATATATATATATAAACATATATATATATATATATATATCAGAGGTGTGACTACTTTCATGTATGCCATGCTGCCTTTAATTTTTCTACTTTTAACCAGCTACACCCAGTGAAAGAACTCTGGGAGATGACTATGAACCACTACATAGAATTCCCAATCCCTTTATTTTTGTCCGCCTGCATTTCTGATTTCCTTCACAGGCTAATTGTAAATTATTTCAAAGATTCTTTTTTGTACAGCAAAATAACTGTTTGGACATGTATACTTATATTGTATTTAATTTATACTTTAACATATTTAACATGTATTGGTCAACACGGCATCTGGGGTGGGGGGAAGGAAAGGAAAAATTGAACAAAAGGTTTGGCAATTGTCAATGCTGTAAAATTACCCATGCATATAACTTGTAAATAAAAAGTATATATATATATATATATATATATATATATATAATAAAGTAGAGCTGTTGCTATATTAAAAATAATTTTTCTACTTTTATTTTGAAATACACATTATCCTCAATATATATGATCTCCATTTTTTAAAATTTTGGACATAAAAATGGTCACAGTTTTCTATAAAATGTTTGAAAATATAAAAATTGATTCAAGTTTCAAAATGATAGCACAATCGCTATCCCATTTAGTTTTCTCAATCTATTTTCTTATTCTCTCATTTCTCTCCTTTAACAAGCAGACAGGGATAAAGAGATAAAATTTCTGATTGTTAGCCTTTTCCTCCATGTCCCCACAATGAACAAACAGGCTAAGCTTATTTCCCACCATATGATCGATGATTTCCATTCCAGTTCTCATTTCTTATTCCTTATTGTCAAGTTCAAAAAGTAAAACAAATAACAAAAGCAAAAAAAACAAAAACACAAACAAAAACAAAACTTGAAGATTGTCACTGAAATAAGGAGAGGTGACCCAAGCACAAACAACCTGAGCAGGGAGTGCAGGCAGTGCACAGACAAGGGGTGGTGGGAGCTCCTTCCTGCAGAGAATCTATGGGGAGGAATCTACAACAGTGTTGGCTACTCTGCCTTGATTGCAATCCAGTAGATCAGCAGATAAGTTATAAAACATCCAACACAAACACAAAAGGTAAATAGTGAACCCCCAAACCCCAAAATTCCATGAGACCTGGCCATGCCCACCCAGCACCAGAAGTCAGTCAGGGAAGCCAATGCCGCTCGTATAGGAAGCTTGTAGCAGTCATAAAAACCATTTGGTACTGGTTAAGAAATAGACTAGTTGATCAGTGGAAAAAGTTGGGTTCACAGGACAAAATAATCAGACTATAGTAACCTGGTGTTTGACAAACCCAAAGATTCCAGCTTTTGGGATAGGAATGAACTATTTGATAAAAATTGCTGGGAAAATTGGAACTAGTATAGCAGAAACTAGGCATTGATCCACATCTAACACTGTATACTAAGATAAAGAAAAATGGGTTCATGATCTAGACATAATAAATGATACTATAAACAAAGTAGAAGAACATAGCATAGTTTACTCTCAGACTTGTGGAGGAGGAAGGAATTTGTGACCAAATAAGAACTATTGATCATTATTGATCACAAAATAGATAAATTTTTTGATTTTATTAAGTTAAAGTTTTTGTACAAACAAAATTAATGCAGATAAGATTAGAAGGGAAGCAACAAACTGGGAAAACGTTTTTATATCCAAAGGTTCTGATAAAGGCCTAACGGCCTCATTTCTAAAATATTAGAGAAATGACTCAAATTTATATTCGTTCAAGCCATTTTCCAATTGATAAATGATCAAAGGATATGAACAAACAATTTTCAGATTAAATTGAAACTATTTGTAGTCACATGAAAAGGTGCTCCAAATCAGTATTGATCAGAGAAATACAAATTAAGACAACTCTGGGATACCGCTACACATCTGTCAGATTGGCTAAGATGACAGGAAACAATAATGACTAATGTGGGAGGGGATGTGGGAAAACTGGGATACTGATACATTGTTGATGGAGCTGTGAACAGATCCAACCATTTTTGAGAGCAATTTGGAACTATGCTCAAAAAGTTTTCAAACTGTGCATACCCTTTGATCCAGCAGTGTTACTACTGGGATTATATTCCAAAGAAATCTTAAAGGAGGGAAAGGGACCCACATGTGCAAAAATATTTGTGACACCCCTTTTTATAGTGGAAAGAAAGTGGAAACTGAGTTGATGCCCAACAATTGGAGAATGACTGAATAAATTATGGTATGTGAATGTTATGGAATATTATTTTTATGTAAGAAATGACCAGGAAGATGATTTCAGAGAGGTTGGAGAGACCTACATGAATTGATGCAAAGTGAAATGAGCAGAACCAGGAGATTATACATGGCAACAACAAGACTATATGATGTTCAATTCTAATGGACATGGCTCTCTTCAAAATTGAGATGATTCAGACAAGTTCCACTTGTTCAGTGATGAAGAGAGCCATCTCCACCCAGAGAGAGAGCCATGAGAACTGAGTGTGGAACACAACATAGCATTATCACTCTCTCTGGTTTTTTTTGCTTCCATTTTGTTCTCTCAGTTTTCCTTTTTCTTCCTTCTTGATCTGATTTTTCTTGTGTAAAAAGACAAATGTATAAATATGTATACATATATTGGATTTAACATGTATTTTGACATGTTTAACATGTATTAGACTACCTGCCAGCTAGGGGGAGAAAGTGGGGGAAGAAGGGGAAATTTGGGGACAAAAGGTTTTGCAAAGGTCAATGTTGAAATAATTACCATGCCTATGTTTTGTAAATAAAAAGCTTTAATAAAAAAAAAAAAAGAAATGTTTCCTGACCACACATTAAAAAGTTACCTTAGCCAGTAATCATGAAACTCCCCCAAATCTTTTCAATTTCTTCATTTATTCATACTATCTATATTTTTCCAGGTCCTTAGCCTTAAAAAAATGTATTTATCTCCTTTGCTCTCTGCAACCCTCACTATATACACACTATATACTGCTGAAGCTTTCCCTAAAATAAATGTTATTGTTTAACATTTCCTACTTCCATAACCACTCCACATTATTTTATTTATTACCTTACATTCTATTGAAACAACTTTTGCCTGTAATGTATATCTGTTCCAAGTAATCTTCTAAACTGATTTCAAAATGCTTTCTTTAAAATGTTGCATAAGAAATGACAGTGATTCCTAAGACTCTCTCTTTTATAGAAAATAATTTATGTTCCTATTACAAGTCCTCTATTATAGCTAAATGTCAAGATTTACATTACTTGGAAACATTCCTATCTTCTGCCTATCCTCTCTCCTGGAAGGTTTTCCTCCTTCCTTTCTGCCAATAAAATTTTCATCCTATCATTGAGGCCCTAATTCTTTCATGAAGTCTTTCCTGATTAAGCACAACTAATTTCATCATTTCCCTTTGTGTTGACCTCAGCAGTAGTACACACTTTGAATAGAAAAAAATAGCTGTGCAAAATATGCACTCACTAGAGCAAAGCTTTTTCATAGAATGACCTACAAGTATTTGTTATTGTGCCATGAGTTTAACATGATGAGACTTCCAAAAGGGCAAAAGTAGGGTACCATCCTTACTGAGACAAGAAAGGCCTTGGTAAAATCTTAGTAAAATCACATCTGTATTATTAGGCTTAGATAGGACAATGGAAAATATACAGTTGAGAGAAACTCAAAATGACTTTAGAAGTCATCCATGATTCATAGCTATGAAAAGTTGTGAAGGTGCAATCTAATGATAAATATTTCATTATTTATTATTCATTGCTTTTAAGTTATGCTAAACATTAAGCAATATAGACACCTGGTTAAAAAAATACATTTAGTCCTTTACTCTGTGTGTGGAGGTATGTATGTGTGTGCATGCATATGTGCCAAAGTCTCTTTGGCAATTTTGTAAATTTATTGTAAAAACAATAAAAATTATTGTGTGTATAAAATAAAAAATGCATGTGTAAATAGGAAATGACTTAAAAATTAGACAATCACTCACCATTCCAAATGGGACTACTGCAATTTTATAATATATAACCTCAACTGGACCATCACTGCTCCAAGAAAATCCTACAATGCCTCCCCCTTATTGACTATCCCTCTTTCCACAGCAATTCTTCCATACCTTTTCATCGTCTCTCAAAACTTTTATGGTTTCCCTTGCCCCATATTTCCTGAGAAGAACTGAGAAATTTGCTTCAGATTTTACTAAAAAGAAATGAGGCCATTTGTCATGAGCTCCCTCATCTCTTCTCTTCTACATCTCCTATCTCTCAGATGCCTTCTGCCAATATCTCCTTCATCCCTACCTTGCATGATGAAGTGGGTTTACTCCTTTCCAAGGCTGAGCTTTCTACTTGGTTCAGGTGATTCTGTGCCATCTTGTCTCTTCCAATAGATTTGCTCTCTCTCATACCAACTCATTTATTTTTAATTTCTGCAATCTAGTATATCATTCCAGCTCTCTTACAAATGTGCCCATGTTGTCTACATGCTGAAAACCCTCCCTAGATACTTTGATCCCTGCTATCATCCCTGCTGTTTTTTTTTAGTGCCCTAAGTCACTGCCTCCACATTATATTGCTTTTTTTTTTTTTTTTACTGCAAGCAGCCAGAAGTGTAATCATGTAACAGATAGAATCAAAGTGGACTTTTCAAGAACTTCTTAAGGCAAGGGACTAAGAAATTGGAACCCAATATTTACAAAAGAAATAAATATGGATCACAAACCCAAAAATACCTACCAAAAATAAAAGGAAGGAGATAGACATTTTAAAAATAATGGTTAGAACACTGAGGCTGCAATCACAAAGATCTTAGTTCAATTTCTGTCTCAGACACTTATTTGCAATGTGATCCTACACCTATTCCTTCAGTCTCCTCTGTAAAACGGATAATGATAATAGCATTTATTTATATATTATTTATTTAGAGGGCTGGTGTATGAATCAAATGTAATGGGCTTAGTATAGAATCTACCATGGGAGAAGTGCTATATAAATGAGTTTCCAGTCATTTTCTAATATGTTATTTCCATGACAATTGAGAATTGACTCTACTTGATATGTCTCTAAATCTAGCAAAATACCTTAAAATGAAGAAATGAGTGAATAAAAAATATTATCATGAAAAATGTTCGAATTTCCCAACATTCAGAGAAACAAAAATAAACACAAGTTTATTATTATCACCTAGAACATAAAAAATTACAAAGAGGGAAGGATTCTAGAAAGATAGAAAAGTAAGTCAGTAAATTTCAAGCTCGCTATATTTTCCCGACGAAAAGAACAAATTTGTGTTTCAGGGTGAACACAGACTGGTGAAAGATCAAGATGACTTGGCCAAGAACAGGAGGAGTTCAGATAACCCAAGAAGATCTGTAAAGACCCAAGGCTGAGGGACAACCTATCTGAAGTGCAAGCACCTCCAGGCTATTCCCACAGAAACATTAAGTGGGGATCCCTCAGCTAGCTCGGCTTGGCTGGAGCCTCAGCAGGAACCATAGAGACTTTCACCATACTTTTTTGTCAAATTGAGGTTTGAGTCCAAGAAGACAAAAGTGATTCTCAGCTGACTAGGAATCCCCACTGTGCTGCTGAGACAAGACCCTGGGTGAGAAGGGATCAGCACCTGACGAGTACAGAAGCAATAGGGCAGAGATGCTGTTAGCTGTGGGCACTTGAAGGCAGGTGGAGCTCTTGGTTTGGGGTTCCTAATCAGATTAGAGAATGAGACTATCCTCAGAGCCTATAGAGGTGGTTACACTAATATCGCATTCAAAAAAAAAAAATTAAACCAGAAAAGAATTAAGAACCCCACCACTGAAAGATATTATTAGAATAGGGAAGATCAGGATTCATCTTTAGAGGATGACACTTTAGTAATAGAAAGCTTCTTCCACAATGAATAATATAAGATGATTTCCTACCCAGAGAGAATGTATAGAAGAAATAAAAAAAAATTCAAAAATCAAATGAGACACATTGAGGGAAAACTAGATAAAATAAAATAAAAGCAATCCAAGAAAATCAAGATGATATGAAAAAAAGTTAATGAACTAGGAGTACAGAGTCTCAAATATGAAAATAATTGAAAATTAGGATTGGGCAAAGCCTGTTAAAATATTCAAATATTCTGGAGCTACAATTAGAAGTGTACAAGACTTATCAGCATCTACAATAACAGACAGCAGACACTGGAATCAATCTACCTACAATCAAAAAAACTAGGCCTGTGGCCAAAAATGTATGCAGCAAAATTACCTATAATTTTGAATGAGAAAAAATGGATACTAAATGAACTTGAAAATTTTCAGGACATCAACCAAGCCTGAACTTACCAGAAAATTTAACATATAAGAACCAATATCAAAAATCACTTTTAAGGAACTCATGTAGAGCTCATGATGTTTAAACATCAATAAATTGTTTATTCTTTTTACATGGGAAATGTATACTATATATTTAAGATTCATATCAACAAAAAGAAAGTTAAGGTAAAATAGTAATAATGTTATACAAATGAAGTGTAGAAGAAGATTAGAACTGGCCTTAGAGAGAGGGGAAGAAAACTCAATTCTGAAAACCTACTCACATCAGGAATTGGTTCAATAGTCAACACTACATATACCATGAAGAGTATAGGACCCTCCAAAATCTATAAAGAAATAAGGGCAGAGGTAATGAGCAGCCAGTGATACAAAGCATGAGGAATAAAGGCAAGGGAAGGATCCTTGGGTGGGGGGAGGTTAAATAATAGCAAGAAAAGTTATGGAGCAGAATTTAATTAAAGAGTAAGCAGGGGTAAGAAAGGCATGCTTATGTGGAGGGTACTTGTATATAATATATACATACATATATCTACATAAATATTTCTTTTTTTACTTTTAACTTGTTTGAGGGTGGGAGGGGGGATCAAAGGGGAAAAAGAGTAAATAAATAATTTATACAGCAGACAAGCAAAGAACAATTTATAAAGAAGAAAAAATGGACATTCATGAATATAATTCTATATATATGTATATGTATACTTTATTGAGCTTGCAATTTGTTATATATTTTGAATCCTTCCTGAAATTTTGCAGGACACATGACAATGTTCTCTTTTGTTTTGCTTTATTTTGCTTTTTATTACTTTTCTGTTTTTCTTTTTCTTACTCTGTTTTTTTTTAAATAAAATAAATTTTAAAAAGTAAATAAAATGCCATAGAAAACAAAAATAAATACAAATAGTGGGAAATTCTAATATACCATAGGAAGACTGCACATTGATCCAGGTGTTTTAGAAAACAACATATAACAATCATAAAACTATTTCTATCTTTTGATTCCATTGCTAAGAATTCATCCTAAAAAGAGCAAAAGAAGGAAAAATAGGAACTATATGTACAGAAATATTCATAGGTGCTCTATTTGTAAAAATATATGGGAAGCAATATGTACAGCCAGCATTTAGAGACAAATATTATTATGTATATATCACAAATTTGGAGCTAGAAGGGACCTTAAATATCATCTAGGAAACAAAGATTTTAAAATTCCATTTGTTTTAAAGTGGCTGTCATGGCATATGAAGCCTGGTCCTCCATTCCAAATACTCAGAAGAGCACAGAAAAATAGAAAAGTACAAGGAAATATGGAGTGATATAGAAATATTAGCAGAATGTAAATTGCATAAAAGTTTATTTCAGCTAGTTTTTTAGAAAGAAATAAAAACATAAAAACACACAACAAAACTAAGCCAGAGGTGGAGAAACTTAAAAGAAAGCTTGAAACACTACAAAGGCATATTTGTTTTTAAATTATTTGTGTCCATTTAACTCCATTTGGATCTTTGATGTTAAATATTAAATGTATACAATATTTTAACAAAGCAAAGCACCCTCCAAACTGAAATATAAGAGTAGAAAAAAATTCGATATAGAATCTTACCTCCGTATCAAAATCCAATTCATTATTTGTTCTTGGCAAGTGATTGGCAGGTCCTGGGGTGTCAGAGAGGCTTTGAAAAAGAAACCAAAAATTAATACTTTAATTTCCAGAAGTTAATCATGAACAAGAAGGGTTTTTAGTTGTTGCAAGGTGCTTTAACACTAAATGATACACTACGAAAGATGATTTAATAGAGCAGGATATATCAATAATTCGTATTCCAAGATTTATTTTGGCAGAGAAGAAAATATTTAAGTAAAAACTACCAATAGGTCTATCCTCCAGGATAATCTCATTTTAAATTTTTACTTGCTTCTAAATTTTACAAATGAATGCAATGGGGCATTATAAATCGCAGAGTCATCAAAACCCTGGAATCTATTTGTAGTATGTCACTGTTCTCTGTGCCTTCCCTACTAGGTTCTGACAAAACACTTTCACTGTGAGTTTCTTATTTTTTTTTAAAGTTACCCTCCACAGATTTCAGCTAGATATGTGTTGTATTTATTGTTCATTTATTTCAATAGTGTTTGACTTTTGTGATCCCGTTTGACATATTCTTGACAAAGGTATCAAAGTGGTTTGCCATTTCTTTTCCAGTTCATTTCACAGATTAGCAAACTGAGGCAAACAGGATTAAGTGGAGTCACAAACTATTAAGTATCTGATCCAGATTAGAACTCATAAAGATGAATCTTTTTGATTCCAAGCCCAAGACATCACCCAATGATTTGTCTACATGCCCTTTAAGTAGGAGAATAAGCCATACATTCCAGTCTCAGAAAAGTCTTTATTAAAAGGATAAGCATTTATCTGCCTTCCTGCAATCAGTTTTTACAATTGCCGTGGTAATCTGCTTTCAGGGAATTTCAATGCCAGATTTCTCAATTTACCTGGTGTGGAGGGGCAGTGTAGTTGTGTCCAGGATTCAAGTAGTGTGGGGTATGTGACTTGTGATTGTGCAGGGAACTTCCAGAGAGGAAATAATGTAGGTTGGCAAATGTTGTGTATCAGAGTTGCTGGGTGACACTTACTGAGTGTGACAGAGGGAAAACTTGAATCCAGTTTATCTTTATTCCTACTCCCACTCCCACTCCCAGTCCACTGACCCCAAGACAGTTCTCTTTTCAATTTCCTAGAATGTGTTAATTCAAAGATAGCTTTTCATTCTTTTTGTTAGCTCTAGTTTTGATAGACATGGCCCATTTCCATTACCTTCTCCTTAAACTTGCCAATTGACTTTCCATTTTTGGTCTTTTTTTTTTAAACATACTTTTTCTCCTTGTCTTTTTAGTTTCTTTTTAGATTCCCACTCTTCCTCTTCTCTTCCTTATACCCTTCACCTTGTTTTCTTTGTTCTGTCCTCCATCTCTTCAAATTCTCTTTGGGCTCATTTTCTTTTTTTACTATAGCTGGAGTCTACTTCAATTCAAGTCACTTCATTTTCTCAAGGCCTCCTGAATTTGTTAACTTTAATCTCATTTTTTCCAAATTCTTAAGGATTCAAAATAATATTCACATTTGTTTTCCCTTAAATTCAAATCTAAAAGAGCTCATTCTGTCCCATTAGTAAGAATAATGCAAATGCTGCAATGTCCATGACCGAAACCCTACAAAGGGATTTCTAATCTCTCTGACTGTCCTTGTTGACTATTAATGACCTCAAATAGTCTCCTGCAACTTCCAACTGAAAGATAAGATAGAACAACTCACCTCTCAGATAACCATTCCTGCCATAAACTCCTTAAGTGCCTCTAGATGTCACTTACTCCGAGATCAATTAATTCCGACGACCAGTCTAACCTCTGAGTTTAAAAAGCTGCAATGCACTGCAACTCCCTAACCAGTAGGTTTTCCTTAAATCTGATTAAATCGGCGTGATAAGACCAGTGATTTTCACTTCAGAATGGCTCTCCTTGAACTGGGAGATTTATTTATCTGTACTTTCATCTTAGGGACAAAATGTCGAAGAACTGGTTCTAATGTTGAGCCTTGATATCACGGGATTCGTTCCACTAACCTCTGCACAATGCACTTCCACTTTGCCTATTCGTAGAGTCTCTTTATCTTCTTTTGAAAATTAATCATTTCAGAACTGCATTTATCTTGACACTAGAAAAGTAGAAATCCATCAGCCCTAGACTTTTACCTTTTCTGAAGTCGCTACTCAATCCACTGATTGGAAAAGAGCAAAATCCAGAACACTTCCAAACATCGATGTCGGAAAGTAAAGTTCACTAGAATGAGATATTTTGTAACCTTACTATTGGTAATGACCTTAAAAGTCTTTCAATCTATGCCATATAAGGACTCAACAAATGTATTCTATAAAAAGATATGCTACTTCCAAGAACAATGTCAGTGAGCTAATCATCTAATAAATCATAGATTCCTCACAAAGTCTCAAATAGAAAGACCATAAAAGTTTCCAAAAAGAGTTAAAGATAAATGGGAAAGGAAAAGAGAAGCCTTACAAAGAGAGCAACAACTTCCTGAAAATACGAATTGAAAAGTTAAAAAATTCCCAGGAAGTGCAAATTGAGTGAATTGGAAAAAATAAAAAATCACAGGAAAGTAAGAATTGTGAATTGAAAAATAAAGAATTCACTAGAAAGTAGGAATCCGAGAATTGGAAAAGACAAAGAACAACTTCTAAGAAAGCTAGGATCGTGAATTGAAAAAGAAAATAATTCACTAAAAAAAAAAATTAGTGAAATGGAAAAATTCCACAGACCAAAACAATACATTCAAAAAACTCAATTGACATATACAGAAAGAAGTAAAAAGCTAATGAAGAAAATAATTTTACCAAAATTAGAACTTGAACAAATTGAAACTCAATGATGCATTGAGACAGCAAGAATCAGTCAACAAAACCAAAAAATGACAAACTGGAAAAACCATGAATTATCTACTTTGACTAAAATGACAAGACTTGGAAAATAGATCTAGAGAGATAATCTGAGGATTATTGACTTCCGAAAACTATGATGAAAAAAAAGAGCTCTAGATACTATTTTACAAGAAATCATCAAAGAGAACTGCCCAGAATGTAATCAGAATCAGAAGGTAAAATAGGCATTGAAAGAATTCATCGAACATCTTCTGAAAGAAACCCTAAAATTAAAAACACAAGGACATATTGATGGCAAAATTTCAGAACTATCAGATAAAAGGAAAAAATTTTACAAGCAGCCAAAAAAAAACCATTTAAAATACCGAGGTGCCAAACAATAAGAGAAAGTCACCCAGGATCTGGCTGCCTCAAACTATTAAAAGGAAAGAAGGCCTGAATATGATATCTCAAAGGCAACAAGAAACTTGGGATGCAGCCAAGAATAAACACCCAGCTAAGTGGAGCATTTATCTCCAGGGAAGAAGATGGACATTTAATGAAACAAATGAATTCCATTTGTTTTTGAAGAAAACCAGAATTAAACAAACAAATTTGATCTCCAAGAATAGAACTCAAGAGATGCAGAAAAAGGTAAAAATAACTCTGAGAATTGTATTTCTGTTGTGGATATACAAAAAAAAATACATGTAAAATTTGATAAGTACTGATATAACATAAAAAAGGGAAGTAGATATGGAAAAGGATGATGGCAGAATAAGGCTGCGGAAGGAGGGATAAAAAGAGGGAAACTCACATCCCACAAAGAGGCAAGGAAACTATCATATCTGAGGGAATTCTAGAGAGGGGAGGAACATTGTAAGTGAATCAATTACTCATCATCAGAGTTGAGCTCAAATAGGAAAATCAAATGAACATTTGTTTTAGAGAAAATTCTCTAACAACGCCTCATTAAAAAACGGGGGAGAGGAAAATGGAAAGAGAAAAAGAGTAATTAATGGGAATGATAGGGGAAAGACTCAAAGGGGAGAGGGAGGGATTAATAAAGAGGATAAGTATCGTGATACAAGAGGGGTAATAAGTTTAAAAAGGGGAAAGAGGGTTGGGGAGGCAAGAATAAGTAAAGCACAATCTGAGGGTTATTAGGGATGGCAGGAAATACAGATTTAGTAATTCAACTCAGTAAATGTGAATGGGATGAACTCCCCATAAAGAGGGAGTGCAGATAGCAGACTGGATCAGAAAGTTCAGAACCTGCTACAATATGTTGTTTACAAGAAACACATTTAAAGCATGGAGGATACATATGAAGAAAGCGTAAAAAGGCTGGAAGAAAATCTATTATGCTTCAGGATGAAGTCAAAAAGAGTGTAGCCATCCTATATCTAACAGATCAAGCAAATAGTAAAAATTGATCTAATTAAAAGAGATATAGGAAGGAAACCACATCCTGCTAAAGAGGTAGTATAAAACGATAGCAATACAAGTAAATTAAACATAATATAGCAACCAAGTGGTATGGCACTAGCTTCCTAAAGGAGAAGTTAAGAGAGTTGCAAGAAGAAATAGACAAGCAAATAACTTGTAATAGTCAGGAGACTCCTCAAACCTTGCACCTCAGAATTAGACAAATCAAACCACAAACAAATAACGAAAGAAATTAAAGAAGTAAACAGAATATTCAGAAAAATTAGGTATAGTTGGATCTTTGAGAAATTGAATGGAGATAAAGGAATATACTTTCTTCTAGCAGTTCATGGAACCAATATGATCAAAAACTTGACCATAATTAGGACATAAAGACCTCAGAATTAAATGCAAGAAAGCAGAAATAGTAAATGCTTTCTTCAGATCATGATGCAATAAAAACTACATTAACAAAAAATTAGGGGAAAAGACCAAAAGTAATTGAAACTAAACAATCCATCTTAAAGAATGATTGAAGGTGAAGCAGCAAATTATAGATACAATTAATACACTTTCACTCAAGATCAATGACAATTGATGAGACAATCATCATCCAAAATTTGTGGGATGCAGCCAAAAAGTCGGTTAATAAGAGGGAATTTATATCCATTAGAGGCTTACTTGAAATAAAACAGAGAAATAGAAAAGAATTTAATGAATAGCTTGCAACTTAACAATAATAAACTAATAAAAAGACCAAATTAAAACCCCAATACAAATACTAAATTGAAATTTAACAATTAAAAGGAGAAATTAAAAACTATTGAAAGTAAAAAATCTATTGAACTAATTAATAAAACTAAGAGTTGGTTCTATGAAAAGCCAATAAAATAGATAATGTCCTTATGGTAAATCTGATTAGAAAAAGGAGGGTAGGAAAAATGAAATTAGATAGTCTTCAACAAAAATGAAAAAGGAGAACTTTCCACAACAAGGAAGAGGAAATTAGAGAAATAATAAGGAATTATTTATGCTCAACTTTATGCCTAATAAATTTGATAACCTAAGTTGAAATGGATGATCTACCTCCAAAAATATAGACTTCCCAGAACTAACAGAGGAGGAAGTAAATTTTGAAGAACTAGTCCCATTCAGCAAAAAGAAATAGAACAGGCAATTAACAACTCCAAGAAAAAATCCCAGGACCAGATGGATTTAGCATGTGAATTTTACCAAACATTTAAAGAACAATTGGTCCCAATGCTTAATATAAATTATTTGATAAAATAGGAATGAAGGAGTCCTACTCAAATTCCAATCTCTATTTGACACAGACATGGTACTGATACCTAAAACCAGGTAGGCTGAAAACAGAGAAAGAAAATCTATAGACCAAATCTCCTAATGAGATATTGATGCAAAATCTTGAACAAAGAATATTAGCAAAAGACTACAGAATAATCAATCTCCAAGATAATACACTATAGATCAAGTAGGATTTATACCAAGAATGCAGGGCTGGTTCAATACATTAGGAAAACTATCAATACTAATGGCCATGTCAATAACCAAATTAACAAAAACCATATGAATCATCTCAAGTAGATGCAGAAAAGCATTTGAATAAAATCTACAACAATCCATTCCTATTAAAACACTTGAGAGTATAGGAATAAATGGACATTTCCTAAAATAATTCAGCAGCATCTATTATAAAACCATCAGTAAAGCATCATATGTAATGAGACAAACGCAACCATTTCCAACAAGATCTGAATAGAAATCAAGGTTGCCACTTCACCGTTACTATTTAATATTTATTAGAAACGCTAGCTATAGCAATAATGAGCTGAGAAAGAGATTAGAAGGAATAAGAATAGGCAATGAGGAAGCCAAATAGTCACATCTTGCGATGACATGATCAGGTATACTTTAGAGAACCCCAGAGATTCTGCTTAAAAAGTTATTAGAAATAATCCACAACTTTAGCAAAGTTTTTGGTACTAAAATCAATAACCCAGCATAAGAATCATCAGCATCTTATAATATCAATCTAACAAATAATCCAACTAGTCAAGAGTTAGGCAAAAGAAGAAGATTTCCATTTAAAGTAACTACTGATAATATAACATATTTAGGAATCTGATCTGCCAAGGGAAAATCTTAGAACTTTACTAGAGCAATAATTACAGACCAGTCTTATTCAACAAATTAAGTCTGATTCTCATATCCAATATTGAAAAATATCTAAATGCATCTGTGGATTAGAGCTGAAGCTAAATATAATGGAAAGATTTGACAATATTACTGACAAAGCTAATCTATTTAATTTAGCTGATACCAATTCTGACTCCCAATAACCTATTCTTAATGACCAGACAAATAACAACAGTCAATTAGATGAGATATTTATAAAATAGGTGCAAGAATTTCTAAGAATTAATGAAAGAAAATCAAATTGATGGCGGCTTAGCTGTACCAGATCTAAAATTATATTATAGAGCAAGAAGTATACCAAAACTATTTGAGTAATTGGCTAACTGGAACAGATTAGTTGATCATGTGGAATAGATTAGGTTGACTAGATAAAACATAGTCTTTACACAAATATAGCAACCTAGTCTTTGATCAAGTACCTAAAGATCCCAAAAGCTTTTGGGATCAAGAACATCTAGTTTGATAAATACTTGCTGGGAATAAACTGGAATATCCTAATATGAGAAGAAGATAATGGCTATTGATCCATGACTTAACGTCTAGTACAAAAAAAAAAAAAGAATAATGCAAATGCTGCAATGTCTCCATCAACCATAATCCCCTACAAAGGGAGATCAATTTCCCAGGACTGTCTTGTTAGTATATCTGAGACTGACTCAATCATCTCATTAGGCATCCTGCAACTTCTCACATAAACACAATGTATTAAGAGTTTACTCTTACCTAGACCATTCCCTGTCCTCTCCTTAAGTCCCTCTTAATTGTCACTTTACTCCCTAGATCAAGTCCTTAATTCCCACCCCGTCTTCCCTCTGAGTTTAAAAAGCCATGTCACTTGAAACATCTTCCTTAATCATACATGATTTGTCCCCAAATCTGTTTCAAATCGGGGCTGTGATAAGATCTCAGGTGAATTTATCACATTAGGAATGGCTCTCCCTCTTGATAACTGGGTGATTTATTTATCTGATACTTCTTCATTCTTGGGGACAAAAGTAGGAAGAACTGTTCTAAATGTTGAGCTTCTTGATATCACGGGATTCTTCCCACTAACCTTCTGACACAATCACTTCCCACTTTGCCTCTTGTAGGTTCTCTTTTTTCTTTTCTTTTTTAAAATTAATCATTTCCAGGAATGCTGCATTCTATTTGATCATCTAAAAAGTAGAAATCCTTTGATGCCCAGACTTTTTACCTTCTTCTGTAGTAAGACTAACTCATCACTGATTGCAACAAAGAGCACAGAATCTGTAGATCACTTCAAAACAACATCCTGTGCTGTGAGAAAAGGAGTTCACTAGAATTGAGATATTTTTGTATCTTTAGTCATTTTTGTTAATGACCTTCACAACTAATCCTTTGCCATATCTGTTTGCCTTTGTAGGAGCTCCAGAGAAATGTATTTCTTAAAAAGATTTACTGCTACTTCTCAAGATACAATGTCAGCTTGTGTATATCTCTCTAATTGGAAAAAAGAATATTCCTGCCAAAGTTTCAAAGTAAAAAGTAGCTTTCTACCATAGTTGTCCACAAGAGTTCCAAGCAGAGACTACTCAGCAGACACTTCCCCTTCTCTTCCATTGCTTCTCTCCTTGCTGAGAAATCTCCAATACCATCTCTTGTCTTAATTTAGGATCCTGGTCCTGGTGACTAATCCCACCCCATCTTGATAACTTTATTTCTGAGCATTTAGATGAATCTCCACAAGTATAAGATGATACATATTTGCACTGTAGATGTACCTTAAAACGCTTGTTAGGAAATTCATCTCAAGTGACTGTTATGTGGTATGGCCATAACTAATAGTTATTGGATGAATGAAGAATAAACCAGTTCTATAACTATTAGTTATAACAATTACAGTAGGGCATTGTTGATAGGATGTAGAAAGGAGGTAAAAATATAATGGATTCAAGTTTGTCCTTTGTCAAATACAAATTTTATGAATCCAAACAAGTCACTTAATCTTTTAGCATTCACAGTAAACACTCAACACAAATAGCTGCCAATGCTATGGATAAATAAGTGTACACACACACACAAGCACACACACATACACAGTGTGCATAAATGTTGTATGTGTCTTTGGATATGTATACATGTATGTTTATATTTGTGTATATTTGATATATTACATATTTTATATGCATAGAAACATATATACACACTAATATAATAGATCATATATATATATATATATATATACATATGTGTACATACACACATACCAATTAGTTGTTTAGTAAAGCTAATTTTTTGAAATACAAATATGGATTAATGTACTAGTGGAAACTGGTGAATTAAAGATATGACTTTTGGAGGCATGAGAGTCTGCTTTGCCCTAGATTGAAAAACTCATTGAAGTTTGGACCAAGAGGATAAATTAAAAGAAATGTAAACCTGTTACAAAGCTCACCTGTTTATATAATCTTCTGCATAACTTTCTTTTGCTATTGTAGAAAAAAATCAAAATACAATTAAAACGTACTATATAAATAGAATGTAAAAATCATAATTTGAAAACATTTCTATAATGTGTAATATGAAAAGCTTAATTTCAAAGCACTTTTACAATTTGTTGTCAGTGTGAAGCATATGCTTTAAATAGAATTGTGCTGTAGATGAATGTCTCTAAGTAGAATGAAATGGGTATAAAGAGGTGGTCTTAAAGTATTAAGATATCTCTCAGTGATTTGATTACATTCACTGCTTCACACTGACAAGAGCACAATATCTCTAGCAGATACCAAAAATAGAAGGAAAAAGCTGTCATAATATGATTAATCCAGACTTTTTTTTAATGGAAGTAGACTGCAAAAAGACCACATTGAAAAAGATGACCTTTTTCACCACAGTTCAGACTATTTGGAGATGTAGTACTGCCAAATGCAACATGACATGGCATGGCTTAATTTGTTCCATTCTATAAATAAGGGAAATCCATAGACGTCCTGTTTAATATGATTAACATATTTCTACCTCTTCTCCATGGACAAGAGGTCTAAAACAATGTAGACCTCTACAATCCCTAAAAGAAATGTGTTAATGAACAGCAAACCAATGTATTTTCTCTTTTCAACCCTTCCTTGAAAGGGAAGCAAAAAATAAAAACAAAACTTATGACGTACAATGAAGAACTATTATTTCTTCTGACTTTTGACTGCAAAATTTAATATAAATATTCAGTTAGGAAATGAAATAAGCACTTCCTTTTTGTTTTCTCTCATCCATCATATGAGTCTAAGGGAAAGAACTAAGAAGTGATCATTTGCCCATTTCACTGGGTATATTATTTTATTACTTGATTTATAACTATTCTCCAAAATTTACTTTCTCCAAACCATCCAACACAATGCTGCCAGTTTGCTTCATTGTGTTCAACTAGATATGAGATTTCATTTGTATGGAAACAGTGATAAAAATTTCTTTCATTGATAGGTAATTTCTCTGCAAGTTATATTTTAAGTGAATTAGTAAATTGAGGCTAAGCAAACTGGGTAGAATCAATCAGGTAGTATGTATCACAAGTGGGTTTTAAACCCATGACTTCTAGCTGTAAATGATAACTTTTTATCTAGGTTTTCCAGCTGGTTAGGACCTGTAAGAGTACTCTTTGTGTCCACTCAGACTGAGAATTTAGAGTTCCCTCTACTCCCTGATGTATTTTATATATAAAACACATAAAATGTACTTGTATATAGAGCCAAATAGATATTAGGTTATCTAGTAAAGATTATGTGAGTAACCAACATGACTCTTATATTCTTTCTCCCCATTTAAACATAAATAAGCTAAAAATGTCATGCCATATTTTGCAGCATAATATGGTATTCTTAGATTCTATCCCACAGAGTGGAAGGTCTGAAACAAGTCAGCTAAATTCATACAGAATAAAGTAACTAATGCTTCTCCCTATTTAGATATATTACTATAGCAGTTTCTAAAAAAGATTAAAGGAGGCAGAGCCAATATGTCAGATACGTCTTTGAGTTCTTACTGGTTTCCCTTAGGTTAGTACCAGATCAAGCCTCTGAACTGGTTTGAAGGGATGGAACCCACAAAAATATAGTATATAACAGATATCCTATATAAGATATTTAGGAAGAACTATCAAAATGTTAGGGTGGCATGGAGGCGACCCAGCACAGGCACAGTACAGGGACCCAGGTCTGAGTGGCCTCTGCACACTAGGTAAATCTACTGGGAGTCTCTTAGCCAAAATACTGCAGTATTAACTACTCTGACCTGATTGAGAAACCAGTGAATCAGGAGGCTACTTGTGAGACCTTCAATGCAATTAAAGAAGGCAAATAGTGAGACCCTGAAACCCAACATAACAAGTGGGGTTTGGCCACATGTGCACAGTCCTGGAAGGAATCCAGGAGTGCTGGCCCCAGGGAAGTGTGAGGTTACTGTTAGCTATAGAAGAGCAGACCTCAACCTTTAAAAATTAAAAGCAAAAAGAATTCTGACCATAGATGGGATTTATGGAGATAGGGAAGAACAGATCTCAAACCCTGAAGACACTAGAGGCAAAACGCCTCCAGGTGAAACCTCAAAAGATGATAAAAGTTAGTCTCCAATTCAAAAGATTCTATTGGAAGAATCAAAAAGGATCTTAAAAGAGAGTTATTAGGGAAAATGGAGATAGGAAATGAGAGCTTTAGAAAAGGAAAAACAGAATTTGTCTGAAGAAAACTACTACTTAAAAAAGTTTTATTGAAATGGTAAATAAAAACAACTCTTTGAAAAAGAGAATTTGTGAAATGGGGGAAAAACAAACAAAACAACTCAATTGTAATTTCAATTGGCCAAATACAAAAGGAGATAAGAAAGCTAACTTAAGAAAACACTAAAAATTAGAATTGAATAAATGGAAATGAATGATTCTATGAGATATCAAGAATTAATCATAGCAAAGCAAAAAACTGGAAAAAATATAAGAAAAATAGAAGAATACTTCATTGGAAAAACAGCTCACATGAAAAATAGATCCAGGAGAAAATCTAAAAATTATTGGGCTACCTGGAAACCATGATGATAGAAAGAGTTTAGACAACAATTTTTCAAGAAATCATCAAGGGGAAGCCAAGAACATAAAAAAACTACTTCGGTTTCAGGGAAGATCAAAACAACAACTCAGACAAGGACCAAATATCCACAGAGGAAATTTCAAAGAGTGATATGAAATGGCCTCAAGCCCAAAGAAACTGAAGAAAACAACTCCTTAAAAATACAATTGGCCAAATGAAAAAAAAAATCCCCAGAAGAAAACATTTTCAAAAGTAAAATTACTCAAATAAAAAAATGCTATGTGAAGAAAATCACAAATTAAAAACTAGAATGGGTAAAATAGAAGATAATGACTGATTGATACAGCAAGAATCAATGAAACAAACTACAAAGAATGAAAAAATGGAAGAAAATGTGACATATCTCATTGGAAAAAAATGACCAACCTAGAAATATATGTGGAAGAGACAATTTAAAAGTAATGGCCAACCTGAAGGCCATCTTTCATGAAAGGCAATGGATCTTCAGTAAAGTAAAAGTCTTTCGATCATTCTATTAAAAAAAACCAGAACTGAACAGAAAATTTAATCTACAAACACAGGCCTCAAGAGAGGCATAGAAAACTAAACAGGAGAAAAATGTCTAATATTTAAAGGCTAAATTGTTTACATGCCTAGAGGGGAAAAAAGATACCTGTAACTCTTGAGATCTCTTATCTGTCATTGGGGCAGAGGAGAGGCATCATATGAAAGAAGGCTATGGTTTTGAATGAACTTTGATGATATCAAAGAAAAAAACAGTAATGGCTGGAAAAAAATGTACTGGGAAAAAAAGAGGAACAAGGAAGTATAATGGGAAAATTAAAAATTCAATCACATTAAGAAGTGCAAAAGACCTATTAAAATCCAGGGGAAAAAGAGGGGGAATGCACGTTATGTGAATATCAGTCTCATCAGTTTTGGCTCAGAAGGGGGAATAATTTAAATCATTCAATTGGATTAAAAAAATTTAATAACCTTATAAAGAAATAGGAGGAGAAAAAGGACAAAAAAGGAGAGGGAAATTAGAAGGAAGGGCAAAAAAAAAAAAAAAACAAGAAAAAACTAAAAGAAGAGGTGAAGGAGTGATGAAATAAAGATAGTAGATAAGATGCATTATAAAAACACAAGAAAAGAAGGAGGTGTGATAGTGATGCAGTTTGAATGCTCTCAATTCCTTGTAGTCAAGAGGTTAGTGGAAATAAGAGAGTTATTAAATATCCCCTTTAAATTATCCACAGGTTCAGAGTGAAAGAATTCACTCATTTCCAAATTATTAGTTGCAAAATAAAAGTTTATTGTTGGATAGAAATCAGTTTACAAGGGACTGACTTCTATAGTGGCAGATTTTTATTTTAATGGAGTTTTTCTCAGTGGACAGGGTCCTAGCAAAGTGCATGGGACATCTGCAAAGACCTTAGTTGAGGGATTGGGTATCCTGGTGTGGTACTGGGACAGCCTGAGCTGATCAGATCAGGATTCCTCAATTGAATGAGAATTTAGAATTGGAGTTGATTTGTCAAGAAAATCACAGAAATTAATGGAAAAAATACAAGAAATGGTGGCTTAGCAATACAAAAACTAAAACTATAATATAAAGCAGCAGTCATCAAAAACATTTTATGTTGGCTAGAGTAGTGGATCAGTGGAATAGATTAGAAACACATGATAAAAATCAAGGTCTAAATCTAGTATTTGATAAACCCCCAAAGTCTAGCTTTTGGAATAAGAACTCAGTATTTGATAGAAATTACTAGGGAATCTGGAAAATAATGTCACAAACTCAGCATATACCAGGATTCTATACTGCATAACAAAATAAGGTCAAAACGGGTACATAATTTGGGTATAAATATGATAGCATAAATAAATTAGTAGAGCAGTGGGATAATTTTCCTATCAGATCTTTGGGAAAGGAAGGAATTTATGACCAAAGAAGAATTAGAAAACATTCTGAAAGGCAAAATAGACACAATTACATAATATTAAAAAATTTTTGCAAAAAACAAAACCAATAAGACCAAGGTTAAAAGGAAAGTACAAAGCTGGGGAAGAAAATCTTTACAGCCAGTGTTTCTGACAAAGTTCTCTTTTCTGAAATACATAAAGAATGGTATCAAATTTGTAAGAATAGACATTATTTCCCATTTGAAAATAGTCAAAGGTTAAGAACAGAATTATCAGATGACAAAATTAAAACCATTTATAGTCATGTGTAAAACCGCTCTTAATCACTTTTGATTAGAGATATCCAAATTAAAAACTCTGAGGCACCTCACATCTCTCAGATTGGCTAAGATGACAGGACAAGATAATGATAAATATTGGAGAGTATGTGGGAAAACTGGGACACGAATGCATTGTTGGTAGAGTTTTGAAATAATGCATCCATTCTGTAGAGCAATCTGGAATTGTGCCCAAAGGGCAATCAAACTGCATATACCCTGTGACCCAGCAGTACCATTATTGAGTTTGTATCCCAAGGAAATCATAAAAGAGGGAAAAGGACCTACATGTAGAAATATTTTTGTAGCAGCATTTCTTGTAGTTTCAAAGAATTGAAAAATAAGTAGATGCCCATCAATTTGGGAATGGTTGAACAAGCTGTGGTTATATAAAGGTATTGTTGTATAAAAATGATTATTAAGCTAATTTTAGAAAGGCTGGAAAGATTTACATGAACTGATGCTGAGCAAAACAAGCAGAACCAGAGTAAGAGTAAGAATGTTCAGTGATTAAATATGAAAGACTTGGTTCTTCTCAGTGGTTAACTGATCCAAAACAATCCCAATAGACTTTAAAAGAAAATGGCATCTACTGCCAGAAATAGAACTATGGAGATTAAATGTAAATCAATACATGGTATATTCACTTCTTTTTTCTGTTTTTTTTTTTTTCTCTCCCATGGTTTTTCATTTTGGCTCTGATTTTTCTCTCTCAACATGATTCATAAAGCAAAATATATTTTAAAAATAATTTTAATTATAAAAAAGGAATTATCAAGGGAAATTTCCCTAATGTCCTAGGTAAAACACCACTGAAAGAATCCACTGATCACCTGAAAGAGGCCCCAAAATGTAAACTCCAAGGAATATTACAATAAATTAACATATTTTACCCCTAATTCATTTAACCACTTAAAATTCTAATATTAATACTTTTAGGCATAAACTAAAAATTTGCCTTGTACAGGAAATATTGTTGATTAATGTATATTCATAGAATCAGTATCTATTTTCTGATACCTTCCTTGAACATATCTATGGAAAGGTTCTATCACTAATAAGCCATACTCTTAAATTGTACTTATAATTAAATCTGTTACAAATTATAACATTTTCTTTATTGAATTCATCACAGACATCCCATTGTCAATGAGATTATTAATATAATAATTTTTATTAAAATTGGATTAGGAATTTAAAAAGCTATTTGAGATTTTTAAATATAATTAATATGATAAAACATAATACTAGATTTTTGATGAATAGAACTTCACTGTTCCCCCTTAAATGCTTGCCACAACAATTTTATATATGTTACTAGAGGTCTACTATTTTACAAATAAAATAAGAAAAAGTGGGGATCAATTTTCACTTCACTAGCAAAAGGATTTAAAATATTTTGTTGGAAAAGGACATTTTAGGCAGTAGTAAGACACACTTAAAATTAAATATTGCTTTTTCTGCCTTTGTGATTTCTCATTTCTTCCATAAGGAAGGGTTTACATAACTCCTCTCCTTCTGATAGTGTATGTCTAGTAATTAAAAGTGCTTGATTACTCTTTGCTTTCCTGTAAGAAGTCATCTAATTTTCCTGCTTTCATCACTATTCAATTAGGAATCACCAGAATATCCATACTGTATTTCTCCTGTAGTAATGGATAAATTGATTTGAAAAAAATAATTTTATAAATGTAAGGTAAATTTATTATAATAAGCCTAGATCAGTAAGTTTTCAAATGGCCCAAGCTAGTAGACTAAAGTATTAAAAGTTCAACAAGCTTCTACAATTTAACTACCTGAATCAGAAAGTTGCAAAGTTTTCTAAGGGTCAAGTTGGAGGTGGGCATGTATGACATTATCTGCAGAAAATGTAGGATCATCTGAACTGCCTTTTAATCCTGCTCCTCTGTTCCCTGGTCTTATTATTAATTCTTTTTAATTTTTCATTTTTATTAGTTTGTATTAAGGGAAAGCTTTATGAATTTTGTAAAAAATGACTCTGCTCTTTTGCTGTTTGTTTTCTCAATCAATATATCTATATTCATTCATAAGTAATATGAATTGTTTACCCCACATTTAAGAATAAAAATCATATTTTCAAATATAATATTTAATATTATAAATGTTAAAGAGCTTTCATATGATTTGGTTAAACATATTAAAAATAATTTAAAAATCAGGATATCAATATTGCAGTTTTTTTTTTTCAGTAAAGCAGACAATAACAACAAAAACACTTTTTCCAGTTTCAAGATGGTAGACCTACAAAGGTAACTAAATCATTAACCAAAGATTAAACCCTATTGCTTTTAAATATGAAATGGAAATAGAAAAAATAGAGAAGATATGAATTTCAAGATTGTTGCTCATTATTTTTTAAATTATTCATTTGAATTGGTCAGTTTTACCTTTTTGTCCAGGGATGATACACCCAAAGCAAATCCACTACAAGAAGGCTTCTCTGCATAGCCAATTTGGGGTGGACAGGAATTATGACATTCCCATTGTTCTTCAATTTGTTTGTTATAAATATGTCTAAAATAGAAAATAAAACAAAATAGGTCTACATCAATCAAGATAAAAAGTATATGTAACAAGTAACTTTTGTGTATCTCAAATCTTAGATTTTTTTTGTTTTTATTGTAGTCTGTAAAGCAAAACTAATCATTCAATCTAGATGTAATAATACACTTGTCTTCAGGGTCACAGTATTATAGAATTATAGGCTTAGAACTCAAAAGGCTTATTTAGGACATTAACATTAACCTAAAACCCAAAAGATTACAATTGTCCAAGGTAACACATAACATGAGGGGCATGATCTTTCCCCAACACTCCAAGTTGAGCATCATTACCCCAGCAAACTGCCTCTCTGTGAATTCTAATGTTAACATTTATGATTCATTTTCATTAGCACTCATTTGAAGACATCTAAGACATAAGGTGATTTTCCTTAAAACTAGAACTTTAGGTCTCTTACAATCGAGAGATGTCAGCACATTAAAATAGAAACAAACAACATAAACCACTGCCAGTATAAATGTGATTATTATTAAATTATATAACTTCTGTGAAGGTCAAATAAAAGGTTGGAAAACCTTTAAAAACTATTAAAATATTAGCCATTATAATTATTACTTCTGAAAATTCTAATCTCAGAGTATGTGAGTCTATGTCATATCTCTTTTGCTTATGTCATAGTGAACTTCAATAACCTAAGTTTCCCATTTGCTCAATTTCTTCTTAGCATTATTAAGGATGAAACAGGTAAAGAGGGCTATCCATCTATCCTCTACAGATTGCCTGTTTGTCTGGGGCTATTCTGAAGCATGTGGCAGTTCTCAGAGCTGGACAGTTATTATATTATGCAACTATGAAAGCCCCATTCATTCTCAATTTTATGGAAGAAAATTATTTTAGATGCAAAACTACAAAAAACAATTAGAATTATATCAGCACTTACAGAGGATAACCATGCTGCTCAGCATATGTCTCAGCTGTCCATCCATCTATATCTTGGAGAGTGTAATCAGCATTATTTTGAAGAAGAAGAGTGACCAAGTCTATTGATTCCACACTGACAGCAATCATAAGGGCCGTTCTAGAATAACAAAGAAGCAATTCATTTGCAAAAAATTAAACTAGTCATATTTTCTGAAATGCTACAATAAAATGCTCATATTCTTTAATCTTAATACTTATGTGCAACACGAACACACAGTGATGGAGAGGAGTACTTTGATTGTTCAAGTGAAGCATTACAAATATCAAGGAAGATCAAACAAAGCTGGAAAAGGTAATTTTTTGATAGCACCAGTTGATTTGGAGAAAGATCATAAAGGCAGTTAATTAAGGTTCACTGGAAGCTGCCTTGTTTCCTTACACACCTGAAACTTTCGGGTCTCCTTGTTTGCCAGGGGCTACACTGAAGCATGTGACAATTCTCAGAGCTACAGACTCCCTTTTTCCCTGATTATACTGAGATATTTGGGTGTTCCAAGTGTCGGTATTTGTCTACTCCACCATATTGGTTATCAGTTTCTTCCTGTGGCTGCTGAGTTGGGGCTTGCTGCTCTGCTGGCTTGCTTCCTGACTTGGGATTGGAATCCCCTCTTACCTGAAACATTTCTTCCTAATTTTCCAAATTTCTTGGGCTCAAAGATTATTTCTCCTGTCTTTTTGATAATTGTACAGTGCCCAGATTTGTTTTGGAAACTATTTTATGTTTCTATGGAGGTGAATATGGAGGAGTTACATTGATTTCCTGCTTATGGCAGAAAAACAAAAGAGTTAGTAACCTTAATTGTGAATGTGAATGAAATGAATTCTCTCATAAAATGTCTCAATAGACAGGGGGATGAGTGTGTGTGTGTATGTGTAGCCCAGCACAGATGCCTGCAGGGAGCCCCAGGTCAGAGAGGCGCCATCCACAGGGAATCCAGTGGGAAGTTCTTAGACAAAATACAGCAGTTTGGGCCTCTCTGTTCTGGTTTTAAAGTCAGTGGATTAGCAAATGAACTGTGATAACTTAAACACAACCACACAAGTAGTGAACCTTGGGGCAGTGCACCCTTTACCCTGGAAAAAGAGTCCTATTCTAAAGAGTTTAAAGCCAAGTAATAAGCTAGGAAAACGATCAGACAGCAAAAGAGTTTCTGACCATAAAAGATAAAATGGTGACAAGGAGGATCAAAACACATACTCAGAAGAAGATAACAATCAAAACCTCTACATCCAAAGCCTCCAAGAAAAATTGAAATTGGGGGATTTTTAAAGGGATTTTTAAAATTGATTAAGAGAAAGAGAAGAAAATTAGGGAAAAGAAAAGAGTGGTACAAAAGGAAATGCAAAGGAAAATATAAAATACAAAAAGCTTATGAGCATAAGAAATACAAAAAGCTAACAAGGAGAAGAATGCTTAAAAAGGAATGATGACCAATTGAAAAAAAGGCACAAAATCTTATCCAAAAAAATAATTCCTTAAAAATTGGAAGTGAGAATATGGAAGCTAATGACTTCATGAGAAATCCAGATACAATAAAACAAAACAAAAGGAAAAAAAGGAAAAATGTGAATTCTCTCTTTGGAAGAACACTGATCTGGAAAATTAGGTCCAGGAAAGATAATTTAAATATTACAGTACATGAAAATCATGATCAAAAAATACAACCTGGACACCATCTTTCAAGAGGTTATCAAGGAAAACTGTTCTGTTTGAACCAGAGTATAAAACCAAAATAATAAGAATTGGCTAATAACTTCCTGAAAGAGATTCCCCAAATGAAAACTCACAGAAATATTGTGATGACCACATATTTTAAAACCAGCTGGAGTCAGGAATGCAGGTTAAGGGAAAATCCTTAATGAAGAGGGATGGCCATAGGAATGTGTGCAGCTGTGACATGAACCCAGCCAGCAGCCAGCCTCTCTTCCTCTCTCTCTCCACCCACCCAAATCATCCTTATGTCATTTCCTATACAACACATCAAAACTTGCACAAAGAGTAGGTGAGGCCATTCTTTCTCCAAGCATACATTAATAGAGTATAGTCCAATTGCTATCTAGCCTCACGTGCTTGCTTGGGACCTCAGTGCATCAACTTGAGCTTCAGCCCATTACAAAATATTATAGTCAGATTCTGAACTCCCATTTTTTGTCAAGGAGAAAATACTGTCAGCATACAGGAAGAAACAATTTAATTATAGTGATGTCACAGTTAGGATAATGCAAGATTTAGCAGCTTCTTTATTAAAGGCCAGAGGACTTGGAATATGATATTATGGAAAACAATAGAGAGGTGATTACAACCAACTATCACTTACTCAGCAAAACTGAGTATAATCCTTCACAGGAAAAGGTAGTCTTAAAATAAAATAGAGGATTTTAAAATATTTGTGATGTAACAACCAGAGCTGAATGGAAAATCTGATTTTCAAATATAGGACTCTGGAGAAGCATAAGGAGGTGATCAGGAAAGTGATATCATAAGGGCCTTAATAAATAAGGTTTATCTATTTACATTACTACATGGGAGGATGATACTTGTAACTCATTAGAACTTTGTCATTATTATGGCAGTTAGAGGAGCATATATAGGCAGAGGGCACAGGTTGAGTGTAACATATCCCTTTATGTTGCATTGCCCAGATTCAGAGAAAAAAGTAAATTGGTTAAATAAGAACATTTTAGAAAAAGAAATAGAACATGCTATTAATCAACTCCCTAAGAAAAAATCCTCAGGACCAGATGGATTTGCATGTGAATTCTACCAAACATTTAAAGAAAAATTAACTCCAATGCTATGTAAATATTTGAAAACACAGGGAATGAAGGAGTCCTACCAAATTTCTTTTATGACACAGACATGATACTGATACCTAAACCAGGTAGGATGAAAACAGAAAAGGAAAATTGTAGACCAATCTCCCTAATGAACATTGATACAAAAATCTTAAAATATTAGGAAAAAAAATTACAGAAATTACAGAAAATCATCTCCAGAATAATACACCATGACTAAGTAGGATTTATACCAGGAATGCAGGGCTGGTTGAATATTAGGAAAATTATTAATATAATTGACTATATCAATAACCAGATTAGCAAAAAATATATGATCATCCCAATAGATGCAGAAAAAGCATTTAATATAATCCAACACTCATTCCTATTAAAAACACTAGAGAATATAAGAATAAATTGACTTTTCCTTAAAATAGTCAGTAGTATCTATTTAAAACCATCAGTAAGCATCATATGTAATGGTGATAAACTGAAACCATTCCCAATAAAATCAGGAGTGAAACAAAGTTGCCCACTATCATTATTATTATTCCATATTGTGTTAGAAATGCTAGCTTCAGCAATAAGAGATGAAAAAAAGATTTAGGAATTAGAGTAGGTAATGAGGAAACCAAATCACTCTTTGCAGACAATATGATGATATACTTAGAGAACCCCAGAGATTCTACTAAAAAGCTATTAGAAATAATCCACAACTTTAGCAAAGCTGCAGGATACAAAATAAATCCACATAAATCATCAGCATTCTTATACATCACTAGCAAAATCCAACAACAAGAGATTCAAAGAGAAATTCCATTTAAAACAACTCCTGATAATATAAAATATTTGGTAATCTATCTGCCAAGGGAAAGTCAGGAACTATATGAGCAAAACTACAAAACACTTTCCACACAAAGTCAGATCTAAACAATTTGAAAAATATTAAGTGCTCTTGGATTTGAGCATAATAAAGATGACTGTACTACTTAAAGTAATCTATACCAATCAGACTCCCAAGAAACTATTTTAATGACCTAGAAAAAATAACAAAATCTATCTGGAAGAACAAAAGGTCATGACTTTTAAGGGAACTAATGAAAAAAAAATCAAATGAAGGTGGCCTAGCTGTGCCTGATGTAAAACTATATTATAAAATAGCAGTCACCAAAATCATTTGGTATTGGCTAAGACATAGACTAGTTGATCAATGAAATAGGTTAGCTTCACAGAACAAAATACTCATTACTTATAGCAATCTAGTGTTTGACAAACCCAGACACCACAACTTTTGGGATAAGAATGCACTATTTGACAAAAACTGATGAGAAAATTAGAAATTAGTATGGCATAAACGAGCCATTGACACACACTTAACACTGTACATCAAAGATAAGGTCAAAATGGGTTCATACTCTAGGTATAAAGAATAAGCTTATAATTAATTAGAAGAACATAGGATAGTTTACCTCTCAAACCTGCAAAGGAGATAGGAATTTGTGACCAAAGAAGAACTAGAGATCATTTTGATCACAAAATAGAAAATGTTGATTATATCAAGTTAAAAAGCTTTTGTACAAAAAAAAAACTAATGCAGACAAGATTAGAAGGGAAGCAATAAACTGGGAAAACATCTTTACAGCTAAAGGTTATGATAAAGGCCTCATTTCTAAAATATATAGTCATTTCTAAAATAAATTAGTCAATTCATAAGAAATCAAGCCATTCTCCTATTGATAAATGGTCAAAGGATATGAATAGACAATTTTCAGATGATGAAATTGAAACTATTTCTACCCATATGAAAAGGTGTTCCAAATCATTATTAATTAGAGAAATGCAAATTAAGACAATTCTGAGATACCACAACACACCTCCCACATTGGCTAAGATGACAGGAAAAGATAATGACAAATGTTGGAGGGGATATAGGGAAACTGGGACACTGATGTATTATTGGTGGAATTGTGAATGCATTTAATCATTCTGGAGAGCAATTTGGAACTATGCTCAAAAAGTTATCAAAATGTGCATACCCTTTGATCCAGCAGTGTTAGTACTGGACTTATAACTCAAAGAGATATTAAAGATTATATATATATATATATATACATATATATATATATATATATATGTGTGTGTGTATGTATATATATAGTGCAAAAATATTTGTGGCAGTCCTTTTTGTACTGACTAAAAACTGGAAATTGAATGAATGCCCATCAATTGGAGAATGGTTGAGTAAATTGTGATATATGAATGTTATGGAACATTATTGTTCTGTAAGAAATGACCAGTAGGATGAATATAGAGGGGCTTGGAGAGATTTACATGAACTGATGCTAAGTGAAATGAGCAGAACCAGATTTATTATACACTTCAACAACTAAACTATATGAGGATCAATTCTGATGGATGTGGCTCTCTTCAACAATGAGAGGATCCAAATCAGTTCCAATTGATCATTAATGAATAGAAACAACTATACCCAGTGAAAACACTGGGAAATGAGGGTGGACCACAACATAACATTTGCATTCTTTCTGGCATTGTTTGCTTGCATTTTTGTTTTTCTTCCCAGGTTATTTTTTCTTCTTCTTCTAAATCTGAATTTTCTTGTATAGCAAGACAACTGTATAAATATGTATACAACTATTGTATTTAATATATACTTCAACATATTTAACATGTATGGGACTACCTGCCATCTAGGGGAGGGGGTGGAGGGAAGGAGGGAAAAGTTGGAACAGAAGTTTTTGCAAGGGTAAGTGTTAAAAATTTAGCCATTCATATGTTCTGTCAATAAAAAGCTATAATAAAAAAAAAACCACTATGTGGACAAAGTAGCTCTTCTCAGCAACACAAATAGAACAAACAAATCCAAAACAAATAGAACAAACTCAGGAAGGAAAACGCTATTCACATCCAGATAAAGAACAGATGGACTCTGGAGACTGGAGCATACTTTTTGCACTTACTTCATTCTTTGTAAAGTTTTTTTTTTCCTTTTGATCTATTTCTTTGAAAACTAATGTGACTAATGTGAAAATAAGTTTTCCATGATAATAGAACATTAATAATAACCTAAATCATCTTGCAAGGAAGGAGAAAAATTTGAAACTCAATCTTGTAAAAGTGAATGCTAAAATTTTCTTGACATGCAATTGGTAAAACATAAAATGCTATTAAAAATAAAGTTAATATAGTCAGAATAAGTCTCAAAAATACATTATAAACATCTTTTGAAATTTCAGCTCAATAAAAATCAGATCTATTAAAACTTAAATATTTGTACATTTTATTTCACTGTCTTTCTCATTCTTTTGGAATCTTCCTTTCTTTCAAATACTTTAAAATTATTCTGAAGTATCATTTGTACTTTTTTGGTGCTTTCTTTGTCATGGATTTTTTTTCTGTAAGCTATCTAGTTCTGATCTAGCCACTTTTCCTGAAATTTTGAACCTCCCTTGCCTCACAGAGAACATGAGATACTGAGCTGCATAAATTCACATGTCTTGCTACTACTGGTTAAATGAAAATAAAAATAGTGATTGTTCTATTCAATTTCATATTTATTCAATGTCACTCAGTTTCATAGACAAATGCTCGTAAGATGATCTATTTTTTATGTAAATCAATGTACAGGATTGTTTTCTCCTTAATAGTTTTTTATTTTTGTTGTGATGTAATGCTAGTCTTCATCTTTTATCTTCAGATTTTTTTCACAAATTATGTTGTATGCTAACCTTCAGTTAATCTTAGCCATAATATTTCTCTTTTTAACAGAGATGTTTGCCTACTGATACAGTTTTTGGCTTTCTCTTTGGGACAAAGTATTTAATATTAAATTAATACAAAGTTTAGTATTTGATTGAATTTCCCATTTTGGAGACGTGATGACTTATTCAATCACAAAAGATTATAACTGTTATAATCACTGTCTCTTTCATTTTTAGGCTCTCTCCTCATTTGCATTAATTTTTTGCTTTAACTCTGGCCAGCCATGATCTGAATGACCATAATCAACTAATTCTGAAATTATTCCAACAATAGTAAACAGTCATTTGTGTCTGTTAGAATAATGTCAGTTTTGTGTTTGGATGTGGGTGGTAGTTGTTGTTGAATATTTTTTTTTGTTTTTGGTAATATCAAAATGTTTTCTTTTAAACAAATGTTAAAATCATACAAAATCCAACAACACATTCCATCCAAAGGTGTACTTTTTTCAATAATATTAGTATTAAGCTAGATGTAAATAATTGAGGTATATGCTCATATAAGATGTTTGCCAGTATCTGTAGGATGCTCTACACAGTGTCCAACTAGAATAGATTGTATATGGTAGAAATGATTTCCAAATGCTTCTGCATCAAACCTTGGAGGAACATGAAAAAGGCCCACATTCAGTAAAAAGAGATTGGTCAAAGATTCCACACTGAAAAAGTTGATCAAAAATAACTATTTTTCAGATTTTGTGTAGTTTAATGGGCAGCTCCATCTAATTGGTTTATCTATATTTCTGTAAAAGTGTATGTATGTGTAGACATACATGCATACACCAAACCCTCCATGGACATTGAACAACAACAATGCACTAGTCTCAAAAGTGTTGGGGAAAGGAGATCCAATTGGAACTCATTTAAGAAGCTACACAACACTTCTATTTAACACACCACCACAAAAACTCATTTTATAAACACCAATATGCTTTCAGGAATGATATTTGGCCACAGTAAAAATCTCAAACCCAAACATATGATCTCAGAAGAAACAAAATTGTACATAATCCTAAAGATCCATGGACATATGTGTGGTGAATATAAGTAGGTGCAGGCAATAATGATTTTGGATGTAGTAAGTGATGTCAAAAACATGCATGGATAAATGAAGTGGGCTGATCTTGTATTGAAAATAAAAGTATTAAATATTAAAATATTAAAAGAACCTCAATATTAAAAGAACCAAGGGAACAATTCAGTGTGTTTCCTGGATTCTTTATGAAGAATGACAAAAGCTCTATAAAAGGATATTGGATAGGAGAATGAAAATAAGAATCAGTGTCATGAGTATTCATAATAAGAGCAAGGGTCCATCAAAGTATTTCATATATCATGCTTTTATTTATTTGCATTTGTCAATGTGCCTATTCTTAAGAGAAACAAGCAAAAAGGAGCAGAAAATACATGCTGCAATCCTCATGGGTGACATTAAGATTATTTCATAAAGAGAATCAACTGACTCATGAGATTTCATGGGATAATCTTAATTTAAAATCAATAAAGAAATCGCAAATAATCATAACCAATACAGAACTATTAGTAATCCCAAGTGGAGTGTTTTCTCTTGCCGAATCATGAGTTTTTCTTTTCATAGCTAATATTTGTTGACATTTTTCATCCCTTTGCAATGACATTCATTTTCAATTACTGTTGTTCACTAAGCGTTCCATGATTTAATCTTTTTTCCTCTGGAAATGTTGCTTTAAAAAAATAAGCTTTAATGACTATACCTTTTATAATTATCCAAGGCATTCACATTTGCTCCATTCTTTAAGAGAATATCTGCCATTTTGATGTTATTTCTTATAATTGCGAGCAAAAGTGGTGTGAGGTCTTCCTGCAAAGTCAAAATAAAGATAGTATTATATTAATCAAGCGTTCTCTATATATGTGAATTCAGTTTATGACATTTTGTCAACATCTTGTGAATTTGTTAATGACATGTTAAGGAAGTATGGCACAATGGACCATTGGAGTTAGAAGACCAGAGCATAAATCCTGTATTCATTAGTTAATTCCTATGTGATCATAAAGCAAATTATTTCACCTCTCTTGCACCTAAATTTTCTTACATGTAAAATGATACAATGAAAGTAGATAACTCTTGGATTCCTTCTAGTTATTAATATGGAATAAGAAGATAAAAATCCAGAATTTGTAAGAGACCATTTCATATTATTCTATAGGTGTCTTCCTTTCTTGCCATTTTCATTTTATAATCAATTGTTGTGCAACTGCAGCCAAACTATTTTCTCAGAACTCTCCTAAAATGAAGTTATATCCTGGCTGGGTTTAAGGTTGACTAGTTATCTTTGCCCATCCCTTTGGGGTGTATAAACTCACTCAAAGCAACCACAACAAACCAATTACCCAACAAATTGTTAAACCACAACAAATAATTTAAAAATATCTGTCCTTGAGAGGTTTAAACCTGGAAGAAAGTCATTCACCTAGCATTTTCCCTCTCTTACCAATCTTCCTAATATTCCTATTAAATAATATTAATAATATGTTATTTGTTTTTTTCTCTTTCAAACCATAACTCAAAAAAAATCAGGAATCATTCAGTAGTTCTAGAGACAAAATAATTTTAAATGTGTAGTCATTAGGATAAAGAAACATATACTTAAGAATTTGTTCCTGTGAAAATTCTGTCTCAATGTAGTTATACCTAATAGGAACAAATTACAAAAATTTTTCCTAAAAAATTATGACATTTTCATGTCAAATTCATACTGTAAATGTTTAATTGTAGGAAAGCATTGTGGACAATATCTGGTGGAACTATTGCATTCTGGAGAACAGACCTAATATATCCTGCAAAGAAGATTCTGGAGAGACAGATGTGATGAAATAGCTAGCTAGCTAGCTTCAAAGTCAGTAAGACAAATTCAGGGCTTGTTGCTGACACACATATAGTGACTCCCTGTAGTGCTCTAGAACTTTCCCTAACACAGGGTTTCCTGACTTTTTTGTGTCATGGACCCCATTCCAGAATAATGTTTTTAAATACCTGAAATACGTAGAAAACAAACAAAACCAATTACATTGAAATATTATGAGTCCTTTTAAAATTAATGGATACCAGCTAAAGAATCCGTGCTCTTAAGAATAAAAAACAGAGCAAGCACTGGTCTAAATTGGTAGAGGGAATTTTTTTTAGGAATGAATGTGAATGTGAATAAATGTGAATTCATGTGAAAGAAATCTCTTCCAGTGTCATGTTTATTCATCACCTTCCTCACCCCTCCATTCTGCATTAGAAAATTCAGAAAGCTAATGAACATTGAGAACAGAATGATTTTGTTATTTCTATTAAAGAAATGTTTCCATGAATAAATGAATAACAAAATATATGAATTGTACACTGATTCTTTAGCTGATAATCTACTTTATTATACAAGAGGCTAGCTTCTACCTGGTTTTTTGCTTCAATATCAATGTTGTGCTTGATCAGTTTTTCTGCCATGAATTTGCTCTGACCAGAGGCAATATGGTGAAGTGCATTGTTGTTCTTGTTATCCTTAAGATTAGGGTCTGCACCATGTTCCAGCAGGATTGTTGCACACTCCTCCTGCTGACACTCTATTGCCTGTCAGTATAATAAATACAAAGAAATAATAATGTAATATAAAATTTAGTATATTCCCCTATCATTAGTGATATTTAAAATAAGTTAGTAAAGCCTATTAACTTATTTACTAACTTTAAATTTTCTTAATCAAATCAAGAAATCAAAATGCATTTCATTGAACAGCATGGTTAATTAATGCATACCTTCATTAAAGGTGTTCGACTGTCATTATCTAACAAGTTTAGTTCACATTTTCTCTCTATTAAGAGAGACACAACATCTGGATATCCATTAGCACAAGCCAAGTGAAGAGGTGTTCTACAGAAATGAGAAAGTAGTGTGATTATTTGATAATGCACTACAACAATCAAAACTGTACCATTCTTAGCCTAATTTTAATTATAACATGCATTATTATTCGTATGCCTAAACGGTAAATCACTTCCAAAATAAATGACTACTCTTGTCACCTAAAGAAATACAAAACTAATATGATAGACAAAATCAACCGGGAGCAGGAAGAATATATGCAGTAGGTAGAGTTAGATTTTACTACAGATTGGCATGTGAACTTTGCTCAGTTTCTGACCTCAGCTTATTCACTTCTCCTGAGGCAATGGTGCTATAAGTTCAAGAGATCTGTCAGTCTCAGCCTCCCTGTTAACTGGGATTACAGATGTGCTTCACCCTGCCTGGTTGTCAAGTCTAATAACAGCTTTTCCCAATAAGAATATCCATCCACAATTGAAAAATACTTAGCAAAGCAGCTGCCTCAGGGAAAAAAAAAAGAACCTTACATATTTGTGTATTTGTACAAGGTACAAATACATGGCCACATGTGTGTGCATTCTGCATTAAGGCTTACTGAAATGCATCAGGGTACAGTTGAAGTGGCTCTGTGTTGCTACAGGCTATTCCAGCACTGTAAACATTTTGGTAGTTCTACCGTGCTAGAAAGGTTTGCAATAAGGGCCTGATATGTCTGCTGTCCATGGACCAACCTAACTAATGTCAAAAATATCACCAGTTTGGTCAAAGGAGGATGAATTGTTTTTTATTGATAGTTTATTTCAAAGTCCATCTTTGTGGTTTAGTTTATTTCAGTCCTGTTTGACTTTCATCTCATGTCGGGTTTTCTTGGTAAAAATATTGTAGTGGTTTGCCTTTTCCTTCTCTACCTCATTTTACAGATGAGGAAAGGAGAGAAAAAAGATTGAGTGACTTGCCCAGAGACATATTGCGAGTATCTGAAAACAAACTTGAATTCACAAAGATGAGTCTTCCTGATTCCAAAGCCCAGCATTCTATCTACCAAGTTGTAAAAAGGTAATGTTATGTATTGATGGAGAAAATATCCATTACATCAAAATCATGTACTATATAAGGAATGTGTATATAAATATTTGTATATGTATATTAATGACTAGTTAAATTAGAAAATAAGCAAAACAAAAAAAAAAATACAATCAAACTTTTACATCTCTCAAAAATTAACTGTTAATTTAAAAAGTTTAATTAGAAAAAGAGGAGATGAGATGAAGCCTTTTATTATTGAGATTATGAAGGAAACCTTAAACATGAGATTCATTAATTCAGTTTACACTACTAATTTTATCTTTCTTAATCCAGCTGTCCCCCTTACTTATCATCTATGATATATAGGCAGGCTTTTTTGCTCAGAAGAGGAATAAGCAAAATTAATGGAAGACAGGGTAAAGGGATAATATTCTTTGGAAAGATTTTGCAGAAATCAGGGAGAATTTTAAAAGGAGTTTATTTATGTTTATGAAATTGTTTAAATTGGAAAATAACTTATGACTACTGAAAGAAAGAAAACAAAGCAGCATCAATTGCTCGTATTAGGGAAAATATGGTGTAAAAACAAGATTCATGGTAAACCACCATGCTGATACCAGGCACCAGGTTACTGGGGCAACTTGGTTGCTATGAATTTTAGGAGAGAAAATAAACAAAAAAGTAAAGGGAAGAGAAAATCAGTTTTCAATGAATTCACCAAGTAGCTGATGCTTACAGATTCAATGTTAATCATTTTGAGTTTGTCTATATATTAAATATAGGTAAACTTAAAACTGGTAGATAACAAGAGTGATGCTCTATTTAGATTCAATTGGCAAGGGTTCTCTGATTACATTTAGAATTATCTTAGCCTTGAAATGGGACTAACATTTTCTTTAAACTGTCATACTGAATGGCTATAGGATTTTCATTTTTCTTTAGTTTTAGAAAATATTTGTATTTTAAACTAATGTTTACCTACACTTGTTTTTATTATCATCACTATAATTTAAATGAATAAATATATCAAAAAACTACACACACACATTTATTTATTTTTGTACTCTGAACCTAATTAAACTGCAAATTGGCCAGTCCACAAGAGGAAGGTCAGTAAGGATAGTTAGCCAACTATGAAAGCCTTTGGCTTCAGTCATTTCAGTGAACCCATATCTTAGTTTCCCTAACCAATAGGGTTTTCTCATTTTGCTTTTGTAAAAGTTAAGCCAGGCACACTGATGTATGGCTCTATATGCTCAAGTACCATGCCAATGCCTTTATTTCTTGGCTTTTAGGATAAGGAAAAATATTAAGCTTGTCATTTTTAATTTTGAAATCTAATAAATGACTGATGTTGGAAATATGAAAAAATAAGTCTATCTTAGGTCAAGATTTTATTGTTTCTAAGAACATGTTTTGGGGGGGGAGGATTCTGGGAAGATGGTAGAGCAGTTTGGTATATTTCAAGCTCTCCAGATTTCCTTTGCAAATAGAATAACTTTTTGCACCTGGGAGAACACAGCCTGGTGAAAAACCAAGAAGACTTGGGATAGAACAAGGGTCTCCTGATACTAGAAACAAAATCTGAAGAAAGACCCCAGGCTGGGATTAACCTGTCTGAAATGCAAACACTTCATATAAAAGTTCAATTGGCCAAATGCAAAAGAAGATAAAATGACTAAAAATTACTAAATCACTAAAAATTAGAATTGAACAAATAAAAATGAATGAATCAATGTGACTTCAAGAATCAGTCAAACAAAACCAAAAAAAAAATTAAAAATATAAAAACCACATAAGAAATACATTCTTGGAAAAAACAACTTATCTGGAAAACAGATCTAGGAGAGACAAGTTAAGGATTATTGGACTTCATGAAAAAGAGCCTAGATATCATCTTTCAGGAATCATCAAGAAACAGAGTCCTGATGTCCTAGAACCAGAAGGTAAAATAGCCATTGAAAGAATTCACTGATCACCTCCTGCAAGAGACCTCAAAATTAAAACTCCAAGGAATATTATAGCTAAATTTCAGAATTATTGGATCAATGAAAAAATATTGCCAGCAGTCAGAAAGAAACAATTCAAATATCTAGGAGCCACAATTGGGATTACCTAGCACCTAGCAGCTTCTACCTTAAAGGATCAAAAGATCTGGAATCTGGTATCCTGAAAGGTAAATGAACTTGGATTCCAGTCCAAGAATCAACTATTCAGCTACATTGAACATTATCTTTCAGGAAAAAAGATGAACATTCAATGATAAAGGTTAATTTCATCTATTTCTGATAAAAAGACCATAGCTGAACAAAAAATTTTATCTCCAAATACGGAATTCAAGAGAAGCATAAAAAAAGCCAAAAGAAAGAATTCTTGAGAACTATATTCCTGTGATGGATATACATGCATGTATCGTTTGATTTTATTTTGATAATTAAAAAAAAAAGAAACTGGAGGTGAGAATGGGATTTTACTGGAAAAAAAATAAAATGGAGATAAAATGGGAAAAATTATATCTCAAGAAGAGGCAAAAAAGACCCATTATAAGTGAGGGAAAGAAAGGAGGGAGATATGTGTATCTCTGTGTGAATCTTATTCTCATCATATTTGGCTGAGAGAATAGATATATTTGGTTTCACAGAGAAACTTTTCTCATCTTATACGGAAGAGAGAGGGGAAAGGAGAAAGGACAGAGAAAAGCATAATTTGAGGTAAATAAGATGCAGGGAAACACAGAATTAGTCATTTTAACTGTGAATATGAATGGGATGAACTCTCCCATTAAATAGAAGTGGAGAACAGATTAGATTAAAAGCAAAAACCCCATAAAATGTTGTTACAAAACATATATCCAAAGCAGAATGATACATACAGAGTAAAGATAAAAGATTGGAGCAGAATCTATTATGCTCCAGGTGAAATAAAAAAAAAAAAAAAAAAAGCAGGGGTAGCAATAGTGATTTCAGATCAAGCAAAAGGGGAAAAAAATAGATCTAATTAAAAGATATAAGGAAGGAAACTATATCTTCCTAAAGGGTACCATAGACGATGAAGCTATATCAATACTAAACATATGTGTTCCAAATAGTATAGCATCCAAATTTCTAGAGAAATAGTTAAGAGAGCTGCAAAGAAGAAATAGACAGCAAAACTATTTTAGCAGGGGATCTCAACTTTGCTTTCTCAGAAAAAAATGAGCCACAAAAATAAGAAAGGAGTTAAGGAGGTAAACAGAATTTTAGAAAAGTTGGGTATTATAGATTTTTGGAGAAAACTGAATGAAGACAAAGTAGTATACTTTTTTCTCACCAGTTCATGGAACTTTTGCAAAAATTAACAATGTATTAGGCCACAAAAATCTCAAAATCAAATGCAGAAAGTCAGAAATAGTACATGTATTTTTTTCAGATAATAATGCATTAAAATTATATCCAATAAAAGGACAGATGAAAATATGCCAAAAATTAACTGGAAACTAAATAATCACAGACATAATACATAATTTCCTCCTAGAGAAAGACAATAATGATACAACATACCAAATGTGTGGGATGCCAAAAGCATTTATTAGGGGAAATTTTATATTTCTAGATGCTTATTTGCATAAAATAGAGAAAAAGAAGATCAATGATTTGGGCTTGCACCTAAAAAAGCTAGGAAAAGAACAAATTAACCCCCCCCCAATTAAATACTAAATTTGAAATGCTTGAAATGAAATAAAAGCGGAGATTAATAAAATTTAAAAAAAAACTGGAGAATATGGGCTAGCTCTCTGGAGGGCCTTAGGGTTAGCCAGAGTCAGGATAAATCAAAGTCCTTGGTCTTCAAGGGGAGAAGTGGAAGAAGCAGCCAAGCAAAATCCTGGATTCGGTAGTCCAGGGTCACCAAACTTCTCTCCTCCTTGTCCTGCCATCAAGTGACTCTGGCCTCTGTCCCTCCACCCTCCAAGCCTTGCCTATCATTATCTTAATGATATCTTAACACCAAACATTCAGCAAGCATCAACAGTGAGAAAAGTCATTTATGCAAACATATGTTAATAGAGTCATTGTCTCACATTGAATAGGTAATTAGCCTTAAGTGCTTGGTTGCCTTCTTCAAGCATATCTTTTTTGAGTTTCAGCCCTCTACGGAAAACCATTTAATTAATAAATAAAACTGAGAATTAGTTTTTATGAAAAAAGCCAACAAAATAGACACGCCTTTAGTTAATTTAATTAGAAAAAGGAAAGACAAAAATAAAATTGTTAGTCTCAAAAATGAAAAGGGAGAGCTTTCCACCAATGAAGAGGAAATTAGAGCAATAATTAGGAGTTATTTTTCCCAGGTATATGCCAATAAATTTGATAATCTCAATGAAATGGAGGAATAGCTACAAAAATATAAATTGTCCAGCTTAACAGAAGAGGAAATTAATCACTTAAATATTCCCAAGCTATTACTAAATTCCCTAAGAAAAAATCTCCAAGGCCATATGGATTTATATGTGAATTCTACTCAACATTTAAAGAACAATTAATTCCCATACTCTGCAAACTATTTGAAAAAATAAGGAAAGAAGGAGTCCTACCAAATTCCTTTTAGGACACAGATATGGTACTGCTACCTAAACCAGGTAGGATGAAAATAAAGAAAATTACAGACCAATTTCCCTAATGAATATTGATGTATGATGAATCTTAAAAGATTAGCAAAGGGATTATAGAAAGCAATCCACAGCATAATACACTGTGACCAAGTAGGATTTATATCAGGAATGTAGGGCTGGTTCAATATTAGGAAAACTATTAGCATAATTGACTATATATATTGACCAAACTAACAAAAAACTTAAGATTATCTTAATAGATGCAGAAAAAAGCATTTGATAAAATCCCATACCTGTTTGTATTAAAAACACAAGAGAATATAGGAATAAATGCCCTTTTCTTTAAAATGATCAGTAGCAATTTTTAAAACTATCAGCAAGCATCATATGTAAGATCAGGGGTGAAACAAGATTGTCCCCTATCAATTATTAAATATTGTATTAGAAATGTCAGCTTTGGCAATAAGAGAAGGAAAAGAGATTAAAGAAATTAAGAATAGATAATGAGGAAGCCAAATAATCACTCTTTGCAGATGATATAATGGTATACTTGGGGAACTTGAGAGAAACAACTAAAAAACTACTAGAAACAATTTACAACTTCAGCAGTGTTTCAAGATCCAAAATAAATCTGCATAAATAAACAGCACTTTTATATATTATCTACAAAATCCAGCTGCAAAAAACACAAAGAGAAATTCCATTTAAAATAACTGTTGATAATATAAAATATTTGGGAGTCTTATCTGCCAGAGTCAGGAATTATCTGAACACATCCACAAACCTTTCCATACAAATAAAGTCAAATCTAATCAATTGGAAAAACATCAAGTACGTGTGGGTAGGCCAAGAGAACATAATAAAAATGACAATACTACCTACTAAATTAATCTACTTATTCAGGGCCAAGAAAATTTTTACAGATCTAGAAAAAATAATAACAAAGTTCATCTGCAAGAACAAAAGGTTAAGAATTTCAAGTGAATTAATAACAAAAAGTTTCTACTCCAAGGAGAAGCATGAATTGGCACTTTGCCCAGAGAGAATTAATGGAAGAACTCAAGATGTAAATTAAGACAACTGTTAGGTCCATTACATACCTCCCAGACTGGGTAAGATGACAGAAAAAGATAATGATGAATGTTGGAGGGGATGTGGGAAAAATGGGACACTAACACATTGTTGGTGGAATTGTTAATGGATTCAATCATTCTGGACAGCAATTGGATCTATGCCCAAAGGGTTATCAAACTATATATACCCTTTGATTCAGCAGTTTTTCTACTGGGCTTATATCCCAAAGAGATCTTAAAGGACAGAAAGGGACCTACATGTGTAAAAATGTTTGTGTCAGTCCTTTAGTAGGGGCAAGAAACTGGAAACTTAGTGAATGCACTTCAGGTGGAGAATGGCTGAATAAGCTATAGTATATGAATTTTATGGAATATTATTATACTGTACTGTACTGTAAAAAAACGACCCACATAATGATTTCAGGGACACCTGGAGAGACTTACATGAACTGATGGTAAGTGAAATGAGCAAACCCAGGAGATCATTGTACATGGAAATAACAAGATTATATGATGATCAATTCTGATGGACATGGCTCTTTTCAACAGAGATGATTCAGACCTATTCCAATGATCTTGGGATGATGAGAGCCATCTACTTACAGAGAAAAGACTGTGGGAACTGAGGGTGTATTAAATTTAATTTTAAAAATAATTAAATTTTAAAAAAGAAAGCATTTTCATTCTTTTTCTTTCTCATTTATTTTACTTTATCATCTGATTTTTCTTGTGCAGCAAAATAACTATAAATATGTATGCCTATATTGGATTTAACATATATTTTCACTATGTTTAACATATATTGCTTTACATGCCATTTAGGGCAGGGTATGGGAGAAGGGGGAAAATTGTAACACAAGATTTTTCAATGGTCAATGTTGAAATTATTATCTTTTCATATGTTTTGAAAATAAACTTTAACAAAAAAAAAAAGAAAGAAAATTAGAATCGGGTAAGCAGAAGACAGTGACTCAATACAATAAGAGACCAAGAAATAACAAAACAGATTTTAAAGAATGAGAAAACAGAACAGAATGTGAAACAGCTCATAAGATAACAAATCTGGAGAATAGATGAAGAAGAGAAAATGTAAGGATAATTGGACTGCCAGAAAGTTATGACCAAAAAGACAACCTTGGCAAATTAATGAAGGAAATAATCCTACAAAATTGTTTTGGAGTGACATGAGAAGAATGTAGAAATAGAAAAAGTACACTGATCACCACCTCAAAGATATCCCTTGTGGAAAACACATAGGAATATTATTGCAAAACTGTGAAACTCCCAGATTGTAAGGGTTAAAAAGCCTCTAGAAGCAAGGAATGCAGTTCAAAGCATGTGGGAGGACCTGAGGGATGAGAGGTTCGGAGGTGCAGGCGAGTCCTACGTGGAGGTGGGGCATAGCCCCAGGAGGCGGTGTCTGACCCCAGGTACCACATCTCCCTCCTTAGTGCTCTCAAATCCTAGCACGCCTCCTTCCTTCTTCTTGGGCCAATCCCATTATGCCTGGTTCCTAGAGGACTTCCTCTTTCCCCAGATCTTCAGTGGGGTATAAATATGTGCTATCTAAGAATAAACTTCTCTTTCTCTTTCACCCCTACCTCCTGGTGGTCTGTCTCTTCGGGTTGGTGCCCAAAGACGGGTAAGTGTGGCCTAGCCGTGCCGTTGATGAACGGGTATTAAGAGTAGCTCAAAGAGGAGCTACCAGGGTAGAGTAGTCCATAGGGGCATAACACCAGATCAAAGAGAAAATTTTGCAAGAAACAAGAAAAAACGAATTCAAATGCACAGCAACTACAATTAGAATCATACAAGACGTAACAGCAGCTACTTTAAAAGACCACAGGTCTTGGAATCTTATCCACACACAAGCAAAAAAACTAAGTCTGTGGGCAGAAATATTATATCCAGGAAAATTATCTATAATTACAAATGAGAAAAAATGGACATTCAAGCAACATGTAAATTTTCAGGACTTTCTATCAATGAAATCCAACCTTAAAAGACAATTTAGTATGTAAAAACCATTATCAAAGAGCAATTTTAAGAAACTAAATATGGAAAAAAAACATTTAAACATGGACACATTGTTTATATTTTTTTCTGTATAGGAAATGTATACTTTCAAATTATAGATTAGCATAGTAAAGTTAAATTGTAATTTGTTGTACAAATGAGGTATAGAAAGTCAGAGGTATAGAAGAGGTATAGAAGAAGAATAGAAACAGGATTTATCAGAGAAGAGAGAAGGGCTCATAGTTCTGAAAACCTATTCTCATCAGGAATGAGTTCAACAGGCAATATTACATTTATACTATGAAGAGTCTAGTACCCTCCAAGGTCTATAAAGAAATAAGGGTGGTGGGAATAGCAAATGGAAAAGCAAAAGGTGAAGGAAGAAGATAAAGGAGAAATTCCTGGCTGGGGGTAATTGAAGTAATAGTAAGCCAAGTTATGATAAAGAGTCAGCAAGGATAGGAAAGATGTGAGGATCTAGGGTACATGTATATGTGAGCCTTAGTGTGTATATGTACAGGTAAATATCTTTTCATAACTGTAGCTTGCTTGGGGGTGGAGGAGGGGATGAAAGGGATGTGTTTATGTGTATGTGTATATATGTGCATGTATATTTTCAAAAAGAACACATTTAATTACTTGCATATTTTCACAAACTTAGAAACAGTACAAAATTCAATTTGGACAAGTGAGTAATGTATTTGGAACAATCAAATCTCTAGCCAGGATTCCATAGATTCAATATTTAACAAAAAAAAAGTCCTTTGAAAAATACATATAGAATTTAACTTCCTATGTATACTTTCTGAGACTCATCGTTAAAGATACTCATGTATATTGTTTATTAAAATCATAGTATGGTGGACTAGCTAGCCTAGAAGTTTGCAATATCTATAAGGTTCAAGTGCTACCTCTTACACACACTGGCTATGTATGACTCTGGGCAAATCAGTTAAAACTTTCACTGACTAAAGCAATTTTCTAAAATTTGAAATTGCAGAGAAGATACTGATCTGAAGTGGTCAAGGAAATGTCCTTTTATTAATGTAACCACATATACACTCTATATCCCATGAGAAAGTATAACATACACTTTTCATTAGATAGCTATATGAGATATGCTGAGAGTGGAATGAAACTGATTCTATAAACTACACATGAAAAACCATTCTTCTTCCATTATGCTCATAACTTCATATATGTTTGTTCACCTACCTTTATATGGAATTCATTTTCTAAATCTTTAACTTGAAAATATAGATAAGCAAAACTACAAAACACTTTCCATACAAATAAAGTCAGATCTAAGCAACTGGAAAAATATCAAGTGTTCATGGATAGGTCAAGCAAATATAATAAAGATGACAATGCTATCTAAACTAATCTATTTATTTAGTGCTATGCCAATCAAACTCCAAAGGAACTATTTTACTGAACTAGAAAAAAATAACAAAATTCATCTGGAAGAACAAAAGGTCAAGAATTTCAAAGGAATTAATGAAGAGAAAAGCAAATGAAGGTGGCCTACCTCTACCAGATCTAAAGCTACATTATAAAGCGGCGGTCTTCAAAACCATTTGGTACTGGCTAAGAAATAGACTCGTTGATCAGTGGAATAGGTTAGGCTCACAGAACAAAATAGCCAATGAATATAACAATCTAGTATTTGACAAACCTAAAAAAGCCCCACCTTTTGGGACAAGAGTTCACTATTTGACAAAAACTGCTGGGAAAATTGAAAATTAGTGTGGCAGAAAATAGGCATAGACCCACACTTAACACCATATACCAAGATACAGTTGAAATGGGTTAATGATCTAGACATAAAGAAAGATACTATAAACAAATTAGAAGAACATAGGATAGTTTACCTCTCAGGTTTGTGGAGGAGGAAGGAATTTGTGACCAAAGAACTAAAGATCATTATTGATCATAAAATCAATAATTTTGATTGTATTAAGTTAAAAAGTTTTTATACAAACAAACTTTTACACCCAAAGGTTCTGATAAAGGCCTCATTTCTAAAATATATAGGGAATTGACTCAAATGCATAAGAAATCAAGCCATTCTCCAATTGATAAATGGTCAAAGACTGTGAACAGACAATTTTCAGATGGAGAAATTGAAACTATTTGTAACCACATGCATCAGAGAAATGCAAATTAAGACCACTCAGATATCATTACACACCTGTTGGATTGGCTTAGTTGACAGGAAAAGATGATGAATGTTGGAGGGGATGTGGGAAAACTGACACTGATGCATTGTTGGTGGAACTGTGAACAATTCCTATCTTGCTGGAGAGCAGTTTGGAACTATGCTCAAAAAGTTATCAAACTGTGCATACCCTTTGATCCAGCACTGTTTCTACTGGTCTTATATCCCAAAGAGATCTTAAAAGAGGGGAAGGGACCCATATGTGCAAACATGTTTACGGCAGTTCTCTTTGTAGTAGCAAGAAGCTGGAAACTGAGTGGATGCCCATGAATTGGAGAATGGTTGAATAAATCATGATATATGAATGCTATAGAATAGTATTGTTATGTAAAAAAAATGGCTAGCAGGCTGATTTCAGAGAGTTTTGAAGAGACCTACATAAACTGTTGCAAAGTGAAATGGTCAGAACCAGGAGATCATTATGCATGGCAATAACAAGACTATATGATGATCAATTCTGATGGACTTGACTCTCTTCAACATTGAGATGATTCAAGCCAGTTTCACTTCTGCAGTGATGAAGAGAACCATCTATACCAGAGAGAGAACCATGGGAACAGAGGTTAGAACACAACATACCATTCTTAGTCTCTGTTATTTGCTTTCATTTTGTTTTTTTTTCTCAGTTTCTCTTTTTCTTTTTTCTTGATCTAATTATTCTTGCACAGATAACTGTGTGTGTATATATATATATATGTATACATATACATATGTATGTATATGTATATACACATATTGGATCTAACATGTATTTCAACATATTTAACATGTATTGGACTACCTGCCAGATGGGGGAGGAGGGAAAGAAGAAGAAAATGTGCAATAAAAGGTTATGCAAGGGTCAATGTTGGAAAAATTACCCATGCATATGCTTTGTAAATAAAAAGCTTTAATAAAAATAAATAAATGAAAATATAGATAAAAACATTTTCAAAACATTGGGATTGTTGAATTATAGAATAATTATTATTGTAGTTATTCAAAGAAAAACAAATTGAAGAGATAAGCCTTTGAATATGTCACAGATATAAAAGATTTTGAGCATTTAAATTGTATGTTGATTTCCAATTTCTATGATTACTAGAGTCTCCTTCTGCTCTATACTGTGTACAACAGATTTAGCCTGCTGTCTCCAATAGATTGGTTGAGAGATTAAGTGTGAAATAGACACTGTTTGCCCCTCCTAGCAAAAGACACTCCTGCCTCTACCTCCTGACTCCTGATATTTTCACTAGATGACCTCTCCACTCATGAAATAATGTCTATCTCCTCCTCTTCTAGCCCTACATGGCATGCTCAAGTCTCAGCTAAAATCCTACCTTCTGCAAAAAGTTTTCCCAATCTCTCTTAATACTGAAGTCTTCTTCTGTTGATTATTTCTAGTTTATCCTGTATGGAGTGTCATGTTTTTCGTGCCTGTTTTCATATTGTCTTCTCCATTGAAATGTGAGTGCACTGACAGCAGTGCCTCTGTTTTACCATTCTCTGTATTCTCAGCTCTCAGTAGAGTCAGTTACATAGTAGAAACTTAATTATTGACTGACAGTTCCTCATGCATAGCACTTCTGACACTAAGTAACTTTACTGTTATCTCCATGCCTGTAATACTCCTCACTTCCACCTCCTGGCTTCCTTCAAGTCTCAGCAAAAGTCTTGCATTTTACAAGAAGCCTTTTCCATCTTCCTTAAAACTAGTGCTATCCCTCTGAGACTACTCCATTTGAGCTTGTATGTATCTTCTCTATATGTAGATGTTCGCACCCATATATCATCTTGACTCCTTAGTGAATCATTCAATATGGTTTTTCAATTCAACATTGCCTTCCCTTTGAGTCCATTGCCCACTTAATTGTATTGCCAACAGTATCTTTCTAAGGCTCAGGCCTTATGCACATGCTGCCCAATAAGGCTGGAGAAAAATCATGCAACTGTGCTTACTAGGGCCACTGCAAATTTATGTCACATGACCTTAATTGAGCTCTCACTGATCCTAGGCAACCCTTTTATATTTTACTTCCCTAAATAATTCACTATGCCACTTACCACAACAGCTCTTCTAAACCTTTTATACTCTGCAGTTTTTTCAGTTAAAAATATCAGCTCAGATTTTACTAGGAAAAAACAGACCATTCCTTGAGACCTCCCACTTTTACCCTCCTCCTCATCTAATTCATCTAAATGTCTTCTGCCACTATTTTTCCTTCAGCTATCTCAAAAGAATTGGTAGCCCTTTTCCTTGAAAATGAAAATGCCTATACATATACACGTGATACCATTCTATCTTACCCATCATTCCTCTTCTCACTCATCTTTTATTGCATCCTGGTTATTTTTCTGCTTGCCTACAAACATCCCCATATCTTCTTCCCTATTCCCCAAAGAAACTTCATTTGATCAATCCATGGTCATTATCATCTCACCTGCCTTTTGTATTTAAATGCCTTGAGAGGGCTGCTAACAAGAAGAGACCCTACTTCCTTTCCTGTTATTTTTTAAAAACACTATGTTCTTTTTTCTAAAATCTTCACAGCTACTAATGGATCTCTTAATTACCAAATCTAATCTTTTCTCACTTCTCATCCTTTATTTTTTTTACCTCTCTGAAGTCTTTGAAACTGCCATATTTTCTCCTTGATATTACCTTCTCTTAAGTTTTGTAAACCCTGCTTTCTATACTATACTGCATTTTGTAAACCATGCTTTACAGGCATGGAGATAACAGTAAAGTTACTTAGTGTCAGAAGTGCTATCTCCAGTATCAGATCCTCTGCTTCTTGAGCTCCCTTTCTTATTAAGTGTCTTACTAGATTGACTTTCTAGAATAGGGACAATCCCTGCTCTCCCATTCCTTTGTATCTGTTGCTGTTAGCCTTGTGCCTGACACATAGAGTAGATCTTAGTAAAAGCAGCAACTTATTTTCTGCCTAGAAACTTTTACACTTCACATATTATGTCCATATTTCACTAGCTAGAGCATCTAAGTGGCACAATGAATAAGAGTTCTGGGCTTATAGTCAGGAAGACTTATCTTTGTGTGTTCAAATTTGCTATCAGACACTTACCATTTTGTGATCCTGGTCGGATTACTTAACCTTGTTTACCTGAATTTCCTCATCTGTCAAAATAAGCTTAAAAAAGGAAAAGGCAAATCATTCCCCTAACTAACCTGTGTGACACAGTCGTTTTAGATTTGTCGACAATTCAGCAGAAGGAAGTAGTGTTTGCTCCCATGTTACTATTGATAAAGAGAAGTTAATTGGATCCTGGCTATTAGTAAAATGAAGGAGTTTCCAATTCATCAAAAATGCAAAAATGGACAGGCAGGACGGGGAAGTGAAACCAGTTTTGGGACTTGTTTTCCAATCTCTACAAGCCAAAACCTGACCTTAACCCTGTCCCAGGTGCTGAGGGGGTTTGACTTCCCAAGGGTTAATGGGGGGGAGGGGAGTAGGAGACCCGGATTTACGTGGAGGGATGGGCTAAATATCTTAGGCTCCTCCGGTGGGGGCTTTTCCTTCTCTCCCCCGCCCACAACCTTTGCTCTTACCGCTTCACTTTATCCAGATCATTCACATTGTTTTTTCCCAGCAGCAGTTGCTGCTGCACCTTCTCCACATCCCCGCGCAAGGCAGCTTTGTGGATCTTCCTGAGGTCCTTGCTCCGGATCAGGTATCCTTCGGTGGGGTAGTGTGTTTGGACCCCAAAGGAACTTAGCAGCTTGAAGCAGCTAGATGAAGATCGCAGCTTCTTGCAGAAGTTGAAACATTTCTTCATCTCGGAGGCAGCCTTCACGCCTGGGAGAGAGAACTCGCATGGGAGTCTTCTCTAAGGCCCCTCAGCCTGCTGGGAGGGGGGATTTAAGGGAGAATTAAAGGAGGAACTAAAAGGGAAAATATCAATAACCCGAGGCCCGAGATTTAAAAACCTGTGAGCCCGCAGTAGTTATAACCCATTCAGCTCTAGAGCCAAATGCGAGTGAGGAGGGAAACTGAACTGCGCGTGCAGTTATGGGGTCCGCGGCTCACATGGATGCGTTATTCAAATAACGTACTGGTGCGTGCACTGGAGCCGGGTCCCTTAGCTGTCAGCTCGAGGAGTCCAAAGCTCGAGGTCGGCAGGCTGGGTGAACTCCTCGTCTCGCGTTCGAATCTCGGAACCTGTTCTGTTGTTTACTTTTGAAATGATGGGAAAAACGCTTCCTCTCCGAGATTCGTTTTCTTCTGTAAAATGAAGACATTCTACTCGATAATCTTTCAAGTCTCTTGTAGCCCTTTAAACAATTCTGTGAACTCAAAGGCCACGTCCAGATTGAAGAAGAGGACTCTAGGGACCTGGATGGACAAATTTTATTTTCTTTATCCCTTTTTTTTTTCCTTTTTTATATGATTTTTCATGTGCAGCAACATAATTATACATATATTATGTATGTGTACACGTAAATATACATACTATATATGCATATATTGGATTTAACACTTTTTAAACCATATTTAACATATACTACATTACTTGCCATCTAGGGGAGAGAGTGGGGGAGAAGTGGGGGAAAATTGGAACACAAGGTTTTGCAAGTGTCAGTGCTGAAAAATTATTCTTGCTTATGTTTTAAAAAATCAAAAAGCTTGAATAAAAAAGATCTAATGATTTATAAAAAGAAAAAAAATCATTGAACAAGAACAATTAAAAAAACATATTGAACTACTTGCCATCTAGGGAAGGGAGTAGGGGAAAGGAGAGTAAAAATTGGAACATGAGGTTTTGCAAATGTCAGTGTTGAAAAATTATCCTTGCATATGTTTCAAAAATAAAAAGCCTCAATATAAAAATAAATATGCAAAAAAAAAGATGGTCAAGGTGTGAGATGTATGTGTGTGCTGAGTTTTTAGCATATTATATTCCTCTATTCCCAGCAGAAGCTAGAGACTTTGGATTTAAACAAACAGCACCTTACTATAGTCATTAACTATTGTGTCTTTCCTACCCAATCTATTCTGCTTCTCTACCACTCTATTTCTCAGGCAATACCAGATAGTTTTGAGGATTGCTCCTTTATAATGAGTTTTAGGTCTGGTAATGGTAACCCACCATGTTTTTCATCTTTTCCCCATTAATTCCCTTAATATTCTTGAATTTTCTGTTTCCAGATCAATTTTGTTATTTTTCATGCCTTATTTGATAATTTTGGGGCAATTTATTGGTATGGCCATTGGATAAGTAGATTAATTTAGCTAGAATTGTCATTTTTATTATATTAATAAACAACTAACAAAGAACAACGCACATTTTTCCTATGGGCTAGATCTTTATTTGCATGAAAACTGATTGGAAATTGTGTTCATATTGTTCCTGGGTTTGTTTTGGCAGTTAAACGCTCAAAAATTTAATTGTGTCTAAAGTTATATTAAATGGAATTTTTCTTTGTAGCTCTTGTTGCTGACCATTTTTGCCAATATATAGAAACACTGATGATTTATTTGGGTTGATTTTATGCTTTCAACTTTGCTAAAGTTAATTGTTTCAGGTACTTTTTTGGTTGATTATCCAAGTATACCATCATTTCATCTTCAAAAACTGATCGTTTTCTTTCCTTATTTCCTACTTAAATTTGTTCTATTTGTTTTCTTATTAGTAGAGCCCACATTTCTACAAATTGAATACTTGATTGAAATATTGAATTGAATAATGATGCTAATACCTGACATCTTTATTTCACTCTTGATCTAATTGGGAATGCATCAGCTTCTCTCCACTACAAATAATGCTTGCTGATGATTTTAGAAAGATATCGTTTATCATTTTAAATAAATTCCATTTATTCATATAGTTTAGAGTGTTTTTAATTGTAATGGGTTCTGTATTCTGTCAAAAAGCTTTTTCTGCATCTGTTGAGATTATTTTATAATTTCTGTTAGCTTTCTTCTTGATATGGTTAATTATGATAATAATTTTATGTTGAACCACCTCTACAGTCCTGGAATAATTCATACTTGGTCACAATGTATTGTCCTGTTGATAAATTGTTGTAATCTTTTTGGTAATCTTTTAGTTAAATTTTTACATAAATATTCATTAGGGAAATTGGTCCATAATTTTCATTCTTTGTTTTGGCTTCTCATTTAGATATCAGCAACATATTTGTGTCATAAATGTTGGATGGACTCTTTATCTTTCCAACAGTCTATATAGTACTAAAATTGTTTTTTAAATGTTTGATAGAATTGATTTGTAAATTCATCTGGGCTTAAGGAATTTTTCTTTCCTTAGTAAGTTCACTGATGACTTGTTCTATATCTTTTTAAAAGTGGGAATATCTAATATTTTATTTTGTCTTCTGTTAATCTGGGCACTTAATATTTTTGTAAATGTTCCACCATTTTACATTGTCAGGTTTGTTGACATACAGTTTGACAGAATAAATCTAAATAATTGCTTTAATTTCTTCTTTGGAGGTAAGTTAAAACTTTATATTTTTCATGATGCTATTTAATTTTCTTTTCTTTTTGTAATTAAGTTAACAATGTTTATCAATTTTGTTAGGTATTTCATAAAACTAACTCTTAATTTCATTTATTAGTTAGTTTTCTTCTTTCCAATTGTATTTTCATCTCTCCTTTGATTTTCAGAATTTCGAATTTGGTATTTGAGCTTTTTGTTTATTTGTTCTTTGTCCAGCCCTTACACTTACATGATCCTCTTTCTCGATTTTATTTATGTACACATTTAGAGATATAAATTTTCCCCTATGAACTACCTTGACTGTATCTCATAAGTTTTGGTATGTTGTCTCATTGTTGTCATTCTCTTGAATGAAATTGTTTCTATGATTTCTTATTTGATTCACTCATTTTCAGAAATGGATTATTTAATTTGCAATTATTTTAGTCTCTCTTTCCCTGTACCTTTGTTGAATGTAATTTTTATTGCATTTTATCTGAAGAGGATGCATTGATTATTTCTGTCTTTCTGCATTTGTTAGATTTTTAAATCAATATTGGAATGTAATGCTTTTTGTTTCCCACATAATTCCCCTATCATTCATTCTCTATTTCCCTCCCATTCTTTTTGGACCATATTGATTAAAATGTTAACTTAAAAATAACCTTTGACTTTAGGCTGCAAAAGTCTAATAACTAGGTGTGAGATGAAGCTTAGAATGAATAGAAAAGCAGTATTAAATTATAGTCCATCTTGCTCCATATGAATTAGCTCAGTTAATTGGCTTTCAGGCAAACTGGCATCATTTTGTCTCTTCTTTCCCTGATCAGGCAAATAACTAGACTTTTATTATATATGAATTGTATGAAAGTACTGTTATTTCCTTTAGTACATCAATTAATGAATGTAAGTTCTGTGAATTATACTATGATGGATTCTGACTAGCTTATAAAGAATATGTGTAAGCAATGCTCTCTTCCCTTGAAGAATTTGGAGACTTACTGAGAAGCCAAAGCCAAATAGGGGAAATTAATTTATAATGCAAGTAAGCATATCAACAAGTACAATATAAATTGTAAATAAGTAATATAATCATTTATTTATGAGAGAAAGAGAGATGGAAAAAAGAAAGAAAGAAAGAAAAAAGAAAGAGGGAGAGAGAGAAAGGGAGAGAAAGAAAGAGAGAAGGGGAGAAAGAAAGGGAGAGGGAGAAAAGGAGAGGGAGGGAGGGAGAGAGGGAAAGATGAATGGATGGATGGATGGATGGATGGAAGGAGGGAGGGAGAGAAATCACTATAATTAGTTCAGATGATTCAGAACCATTCTTCTCCTTCCCAAAGTTAAAAAAAAATTAATCAATGCAGATTTTCTGAGTTATCATTTCTCTTGAAAGACCAATTACCAAATAACACATATTTTAGACAATTGCATAAATCTAAATTGTCAAAAAGCCTACATTGGTACATTAGTTTTCCTAAGGCTAAATTTCTTTGAAACATGTGTTTGTCCCTTAGAGTGGGAGTTTTATTATGTAGCTTTATAATTGATTGATTACTTTGTTTATTTTACATGATATGATGTGATGTATGGGTTTAGAATTAGGAAAATTAAATTTATCTTCTGTGATTTATTAGCTAGAAGACCCCAAGAAATTTTAAGGCTATTTGCCTCAGACAACTCTTTAGAGTTTAGAATTATAGATAGCTGTGATATAAATCATACATTTTTACATACCTAATATATGGTGTATATACCCATGTAAAATGAAAGTGGAGTTAATACAGTAATATTTGGAATATAGAAAAGCATAGCTTTATCTATGAAATTGGCTACTACCTGTTGGACTAGTGAAAAATTTGGGTAAATTTTACTTATGCATAGGCATCACTAATTCAGAGTTAAGGATAAGTTTGTGATTTTGTAGAGGACCGCAGATAGTGGGGAACTCTGGGAAAAGTATACTTGAAACAAAGATACTTACAACCGGGTGTTTACTAAGTGTGATTCATGAGATAATGGTTCTGTAGTTCACAAATACTTAGTATGATATAATGATGTAATCACTCTAGTTGGCATATACTTAATGTGATATGGTGATATAATATATCACCATATACAATAATATACAGTTGTCACATGCTCAGTGATGTAAGTGATGTAACTGTATTAAGGTATTTAATGGCTGAGAGGACTGGAAAGGAGAGAGTGTGTGCTCAAGCTCAATCTCAGGCTCAGAGACTCAGACACAGACACAGAGAAAGACTCCAGACTCCATCCTTGATTATTTTGTTGAGTGTGTAATATTGTGTTTTTCCCCTATAGCTAATTTGAAGGTAATTACAATCTAGTAAAAGGGGTAACTCAAGGCCCAAATAAATGTTGTGCAAATAAGAATGTGGTAATTGATTAGGGAATGATTCAAAGAAAATATGATCAGACCCTGCAGGAGAAAAAGATCTCTTCTGACTTTGTGGGATCAGCAAGAGTCCATTCAGGACTAGCTAAAAAATTTCTTGATCTGGTATTTAAAGTTCTTTGCATTTACAGCTTTGACCATTTATCATTTGGAGAATGGCTTGATTTCTTATAAAGTAGAGTCAATTCTCTATATATTTTGGAAATTAGGTTTTTATCAGAACCTTTGACTGTAAAAATGTTTCCCAATTTATTGCTTCCCTTCTAATCTTGTCTGCATTAGTTTTGTTTGTATAAAAACTTTTCAATTTGATATAATCAAATTTTTCTATTTTGTGATCAGTAGTGATCTCTAGTTTTTCTTTGGTCATAAATTCCTTCCTCTTCCACAGGTCTGAGAGGCAGACTATCCTATGCTCTTCCAATTTATTTATAATCTCATTCTTTATACCTAGTTCATGAGCCCATTTTGACCTTATCTTGGTGTATGGTGTTAAGTGTCAGTCAATGCCTAGTTTCTGCCATACTAATTTCCAGTTTTCCCAGCAATTTTTGTCAAACAGTGAGTTCTTATCCCAAAAGCTGGGGTCTTTGGGTTTGTCAAACACTAGATTATTAAAGTTATTGACTGTTTTGTCCTTTGCACCTAACCTATTCCACTCATCAACTAGTTTTTTCTTAGCCAATACCAAATGGTTTTGGTAACCACTGCTTTATAATATAATTTTAGATCTGGTACAGCTAGGCCACCTTCATTTGATTTTTTTTTCATTAGTTCCCTTGAAATTCTTGACCTTTTGTTTTTCCATATGAACTTTGTTATTTTTTTCTAGGTCATTAAAATAGTTTTTTGGGGGAGTCTGAGTGATATAGCGCTAAATAAATAGATTAGTTTAGATAGTATTGTCATCTTTATTATATTTGCTCGCCCAATCCAAGAGCATTTAATATTTTTCTAGTTGGTTAGATCTGACTTTATTTGTGTGGAAAGAGTTTTGTAGTTTTGCTCATAAAGTTTCTGATTTTCCCTTGGCAGATAGATTCCTAAATATTTTATACTGTCAGTAGTTATTTTAAATGGAATTTCTCTTTGTAACTCTAACTGTTGGATTTTGTTAGTGATATATAAGAATGCTGATGACTTATGTGGGTTTATTTTGTATCCTGCAACTTTGCTAAAGGTGTGGATTATTTCTAATAGCTTTTTAGTAGAATCTCTGGGGTTCTCTAAGTATACCATCATATCATCAGCAAAGAGTGATAATTTGGTTTCCTCATTACCTACTCTAATTCCTTTAATTTCTTTCTCAGCTCTTATTGCCAAAGCTAGCATTTCTAATACAATATTGAATAGTAATGGTGATAGAGGGCAACCTTGTTTCACTCCTGATCTTATTGGGAATGGTTCCAGTTTATCCCCATTACATATGATGCTTACTGATGGTTTTAAATAGATGCTACTGATTATTTTAAGGAAAAGACCATTTACTCCTATACTCTCAAGTGTTTTTAATAGGAATGGATGTTGGATTTTATCAAATGCTTTTTTAGCATCAATTGAGATGATCATATGGTTTTTATTAATATGGCCAATTATACTGATAGTTTTTCTAATATTGAACCAGCCCTGCATTCCTGGTATAAATCCTACTTGATCGTGGTATATTATCCTGGGGATGATTTTCTGTAGTTTTTTTGCTAATATTTTATTTAAGATTTTAGCATCAATATTCATCAGGGAGATTGGTCTACAATTTTCCTTTTCTGATTTCAACCTTCCTGGTTTAGATATCAGTACCATGTCTGTGTCATAAAAGGAATTTGGTAGGATGACATGGGTAATTTTTCATCATTGACTCTTGCAAGCACTTCTGTTCCAACTTTTCCCTCCTTCCCTCCACTCCCTCCCCTAGATGGCAGGCAGTCCCATACATGTTGAACATATTAAAGTATATGTTAAATACAATATATGCATACATACAGTTATTTTGTTGCACAAGAAAAATCAGATTTAAGAAAGAATGTAAAAATAACCTGAGGGGGAAAAAAAACAAAAATGCAAGCACACAACAACAGAAGGAGTGCACATGCTATGTTGTGGTCCACACTCATTTCCCAGTGTTAGCTGTTTCTATTCATCACTGATCAATTGGAACTGATTTGGATCTGCTTATTGCCAAAGATAACCACTTCTATCAGAACTGATCCTCACGTACTATTGTAGTTGAAGTGTATAATGATCTCCTGGTTCTGCTCATTTCACTTAGCATCAGTTCATGTAAGTCTCTCCAAGCCTCTCTTATATTCATCTTGCTGGTCATTTCTTACAGAACAATAATATTCCATAACATTCTTATACCACAGTTTACTCAGTCATTCTCCAATTGATGGGCATCCATTCAATTTCCAGTTTCTAGCCACTACAAAAAGGGCTGCCACAAACATTCTTACACATACAGGTCTCTTCCCCTTCTTTAATATCTCTTTGGGATATAAGCCCAGTAGTAACAATGTTGGATCAAAGGGTATGCACAGTTTGATAACTTTTTGAGTATAGTTCCAAATTGCTCTCCATTCACAACTCCACCAACAATGGATCAGTGTCTCCCACATCCCCTCCAACATTCATCATTATCTTTTCCTGTCATCTTAGCTAATCTGACAGGTGTATAGTGGTATCTTAATTTGTTTATGTTAATTTGGTTGTCTTAATTTGCATTTCTCTGATCAACATCTTTTCATATGAGTAGAGATAGTTTCAATTTCATCATCCAAAAATTGTCTGTTCTTATTCTTTGACCATTTATCAATTGGAGAATGGCTTGATTTCTTAAGAGTCAGTTCTCTATATTTTTTGGAAACGAGGCCTTTATCAGAACTTTTAACTGTAAAAATCTTTTCCCAGTTTATTGCTTCCCTTCTGAATTTGCCTGCATTAGTTTTGTTTGTACAAAAGCTTTTTAACTTGATATAATCAAAATTTTCTATTTTGTGATCAATAATGTTTCTAGTTCTTTGTCACAAATTCTTTCCTCCTCCATAAGTCTGAGAGGTAAACTACCCTATGTTCTAATTTATCTCATTTGTTATACATAAATCATGAACCCATTTTGATCTTATCTTAGTGTATGGTGTTAAATGTGGGTCAATGCCTAGTCTCTGCCATACTAATTTCCAAAATTCCCAGCAGTTTTTGTCAAGATAGTGAATTCTTATCCCAAAAGTTGAAGTCATTGGGTTTGTCAAACATTAGATTGTTATAGTTATTGACTATTTTGTCCTGTGAACCTAATCTATTCCACTTATCAACTAGTCTATTTCTTAGCCAATACCAAATGGGACAAACTCAGCCAAGGTTAAACTCGGAAAAGACAAGAGGACTGGAGGCAGGAGCTCAAGGTCTTGGAGCCAAGGAGAGACATTTATTCCATCTTCATCAACCTTGTGGTGGCTGGCCTGTCCTCCTGCTCCCCTCACTGAGACCAAGGCCCATCTGAAGGACCTCAAGAAAGCTAGCCCGAGCCCCAGGAAAGGAAACTAAATTGTGAAAGAGATAAAAGATTTGGACTTTAAAACCTGGCTATTTTCATGGTGATTACTTTGCTGGAATGAAGGGTGCTCCAAGACCTCCAGAAAACTAACTGGAACACTATACAAGGGTAATTGTAATTATACCATGAAATGTGAGCTAGTGCCAAGGGGGTAACTTTCATGGGCAGAGGAGAAGAGACAGAAACAAAAACAGGCAGAGACAGAGTGAAGATCAGAAGAAAATTCTTAAGTGTCCAATTGTTTTGTGTTTGGTGAACTAATTAGCAGCATTTCAAAAACTAATTAGCTGACTAAATTATCTAATAGTGATAAGTAACTGGATTCTAGTCTGATAATTCTAATTCTTTACTAATTAACATTTTTTTCTATCTGGGAATAAAGCTGACTGGTTCACATCTGGTTTTTTATTAATACCCCCCCCTTCTTTTCAGGAAATCTTAATCATATATATAATTGTCCCTAGGTTTTGGGAGGAAGGATATTATAATCTAATTCCTCTACAGAGAAGGCTTCCAAAGCCGAGTGTGGAAACTGATAAATCACAGTGGCTAATGAAACCCTAATATTGGCCAAAGTTGTTGGCACTTGGGATTTCAACTAAGCCATGTCTCTTAACTGCTATATTAGATGTTGTCCTGAATAGATCGAGAGTTATCACTGACAGAGCTAAAATTAGGAAGTTCATTTTCTCCTAGTTAGAATAGTATTAAGTTTGGGAAGCCAGTTTTAAACTTAGCACCACTTCTCAATATTTCTCACAGATTTGAATTCTTGTTCCTGTTCCCCATCTCCAAGCAGAGCAGGGTTGATAATTCTAAGTATTTTTTTAAAATAATTATAACTTTTTATTGACAGAACTCATGCCTAGGTAAATTTTTACAAAATTATCCCTTGAACTCACTTCTGTTCCGACTTTTCCCCTCCCTTCCTCCATCCCCTCCCCTAGATGGCAAGCAGTCCTATACATGTTAAATATGTCACTCTATTTCCTAGATACCATATATGTGTGCAGAACCGAACAGTTCTCTTGTTGTACAGGAAAAGTTGGATTCAGAAGATAAAAATAACTCGGGAAGAAAAACAAAAATGCAAACAGTTTACATTCATTTCCCAGTGTTCTTTCTTTGGGTGTAGCTGCTTCTGCCCATCATTGATCAATTGAAACTGAGTTAGATCTTCTCTTTGTTGTAGAAATCTACTTCCATCAGACTACATTCTCATACAGTATTGTTGTTGAAATGTATAATGATCTTCTGGTTCTGCTCATTTCACTCAGCATCAGTTCATGTAAATCTCTTCAAGCCTCTCTTATATTCATCCTGCTAGTCATTTCTTAGAGAACAATAATATTCCATAACATTCACATACCACAATTTACCCAACCATTCTCCAATTGATGGGCATCCATTCATTTTCCAGTTTCTAGCCACTACACACAGGGCTGCCACAAACATTTTGGCACATACAGGTCCTTTTCCCTTCTTTAGTATCTCTTTGGGGTATAAGCACAGTAGTAACACTGCTGGATCAAAGGATATTGACAGTTTGATAACTTTTGGGGCATAATTCCAGATTGCTCTCCAGAATGGTTGGATTCATTCACAACTCCACCAACAATACATCAGTATCCTAGTTTTCCCACATCCCCTCCAACATTCATCATTATTTTTTCCTGTCATCTTAGCCAATCTGACAGGTGTGTAGTGGTATCTCAGAGTTGTCTTAATTTGCATTTCTCTGATCAATAGTGATTTGGAACACTCATATGAGTGGAAATAGTTTCAATTTCATCATCTGAAAATTGTCTGTTCATATCCTTTGACCATTTATCAATTGGAGAATGGCTTGATTTCTTATAGTCAATTCTCTATATATTTTGGAAATGAGGCCTTTATCAGAACTTTTAACTATGAAAATGTTTTCCCAATTTGTTGCTTCCCTTCTAATCTTGTTTGCATTCATCTTGTTTGTACAAAGGGTTTTTAATTTGATATAATCAAAATTTTCTATTTTGTGATCAATAATGATCTTTAGTTCATCTTTGGTCACAAATTCCTTGATCCTCCACAAGTCTGAGAGGTGAACTATCCTATGTTCCTCTAATTTATTTATAATCTCGTTCTTTATGCCTAAATCATGGACTCATTTTGATCTTATCTTGGTGTACAGTGTAAAGTGTGGGTCCATGCCTAATTTCTGCCATATTAATTTCCAGTTTCCCCAGCAGTTTTTGTCAAATAATGAATTCTTATCCCAAAAGTTGGGATTTGGGGGTTTTATAAACTCTAGTGATGTTTAACAAGGCTTTTGCCTTGACTTTGTAAATCTTGATTTTGTAAACTATGGTTTATTAAAAGCAAAAGTTGCAAATACTGAATAGACTTCAAGACAAGTTGCATTCTGGTTGTTTTTATTTGTCTACAGCTTTTAAGTGGACAAAGTTGTTGCTACAATATTAAAATGAGAATTGGGCAGCTCTGTCAGAATAGCTAATAAACAGTTGCAATATAAAATATAAAATATAAATGCAATATATATGCAATATATAAATGCAATATAAAAACAAATTTTGTAACCTCAAAAAATTGAGTATAACTTTATGATTCCTTTTTTTAAGTAACAGAAACTCATGAAAGATCATCTTCTAGGCACAGAGGAAATTTCCCCTTATTTCAGGAAATAATTATACTGGGAAATCCCATTTCTGCTACATATTTTTTTCTTGAAAATTACTCAATGTCACATAATAGAAACAAGATGATATTATGTTAATTTCTTTTTGTCTTGTTAATTCTTCAAATAATTGAATTGTTATTTTATAATTTTTATTACTATTCAATAACAGGGAAAAGAACAATACAGTTCATAAATGTCAGTAAACCAAGAAGATCTTGCTGAAGATATTCCTCTTAATAATATTTAAAATATATCAAAGTATTTTGCATGTGTAAATATTTAATCCTTATAGCAAAGTGATGCTGAGGGATGTGTTATCCCCATTTTACAGATAAACTAATACTGAGAGTTTTGGTGACTTTTCCAGTTCTCATTGCTAAAGAATATATGAGTTTGGATTTCAACTCAGATCTTTCTGATTTTCTAAGGCTATGGACCTGATGTTACCTCAATAATTATCAAGTATTCCTTAAAATATTGATTAGTGCTTCTTATATATTACTTAATAATCATAATAATGAAAACACAACAAACTTTTGCTAACAAACTTAATTTCAGATACACTGTTAGGAAGGAGTATTGTATCACCATTATATAAAGTCCACTTTACATAATGATGAATGCCTAGGCAGCATTAAGAAATATGTAAATGTAGAACAAGGTGATGAATGTTTTCATCAATCATGCTTTGGAGATTTTCAGTTTTGGTTTTAAGTGTGTCCCTAAAAATTTTTCACTGACTTTTTTTTCTTTTTTGCTGAGGCAAGTGGGGTCAAGTGACTTCCCCAGGGTAACACAGCTAGGAAGTGTCAAGTGTCTGAGATCAAATTTGAACTCAGGTCCTCCTGACTTCAGGGTAGGTGTTCTTTTTACTGCAAACACCTAGGTGCCCCTTAATTGGCTTTTGGTAGGACAAGAAACCAATGAATATTTGGATTATTACAAAGGGAAAATTTAAAGAGGGCTGCAAAAATAGCTGACATGAACTGAGTTGTGTAGTCTTTTTTTAGTTATCCCTCTGGACTCTGATCTTTAAACCTTGCTCCAACTCTTGTGTTTGGGTCTCTATCATCTAGCATACTGACCTGAAATATTGTAGGTGACCAAGAAATGCTTGTCAATTGACTTAATGATTTGAATATTGTGATTTTCAGTGAACACCTTTATTCTGTCTGAAAATGAAGTGATAATTGCAACTCTAGAAGAGAATGAAAAGTGTGAAAAGACTATCAATTGATGCAAAATAAAATGAACAGAACCAGGAGAGCAATTTATACAATTTATATATTAGCAAAACATTTCTTAATTTTCATTTTGTTTTTCTATTAATAAGCATTAATTTTCTCTTCCATCACTTCCCCCATTTGAAAGAAAAACAAAATCAACCAAATATGCATAAACCAGCCAAATAAATCCTCACATTTTCTATGGCCAAAAATGTATTATTTTTGTAATAACCATTTTCAATAAAGAAAGACTGAGGCTTATGATTTTGAGCATGATCAATTTCTTAAGCTTTGCTAAAATTGGCAAAGTCTACAAAAGGTCAGTGACTCCTCAGTAGGTAAAGATGCATCTATCAGTCAAAGCAGCTTTTTATGCAACTGGTTCCCCAAGATGCAGTGAAGCAAACTAAAGTAAAATGTGATTTCTTTCAAGCAAAATTGCAGGGTGGGCTTACATTTTACTAAGTTATGCTGACTTGCAAAATTCCAGGGTTTTCAAGAGTTTTCCTTTCAGCTTTTTTTTTTTTCTTTTTGCCAATCAAATAGGTCATGAGGTATACCTCAGAGCTGTTTTAATTTGCATTTCTCAAATAACTAAGAACTTGGAACATTTATCATGACACTTGCTTGGGTATTTTTTTTTATCAGAGCAACTTGTTCAAATTTTTTGATCAGTTAATAGTTATTCTTAAAATTTTGAATTAGTTATTTCTTTAAAAAAAAAAAAAAACTTCTGCAGTAGTTTCCTCCAGTTTAATTTAAAACATTTTTACATTTGTTTTTAAAATTTTGAGACTAGGTTGTCTCCCTTATCTGCATCCCAACCCCATTAAGAAACCATATGTAAAGTTATGGAGAACATTTCTACAAAAGTCATGTTGTGAAAGAAAATAGATCTCCCACCCAAATGAAAAAAAAAAAAGGAGAGGGGGGTAGGGAGAGGGAGGAGGAGATGGAGAGGAAGAGAAATAAAGTTTGCTTCAACCTATGTTAAGAAATCAGTTTCTCCTCTAAGTGGAGGAAGGATTTTTCATTCTAAGTTTTTCAGAGTAGTCATTGGATCATTGTACTCCTAAGAACAGCAAAGCCTTTTATGGCTGGATGTCCTAGAACATTACTATTACTTTGTAACAATATATTTCTCTTTGCTTGAGTTGATGGAAGACTTTCCAGGTTTTTACTCTACAAGATACTCTATCCTGCTTATCATTTTCCTTAAAACAATATTTCATCATAATTACATATCACAATTTTTTCAGTCATTGCCCAATTGATTGGCTTTCCCTCAATTTCTAATTTTTTGCTCTGAGAAGAAGAAATATACAAAAGTATTTGTATATATAGGTCGTTTTCCTTTTTTTGAAATCTCTTTTGGTATTCATGCCTAGTAGTGGTATTGTTAGGTCAAAGTATATGCATGAATTTTAGTATAGATCATATGCTTTTGATCATTTATCAATTGGGACAAGGCTCATATTTTTTATAAATTTGACTCGGTTCCTTCTATGTTTGAGAAATGAGGCCTCATCACAGAAACTTGCTTCAAAGTCTTTTAAAAATTACTATTATTAACTGTATTTCCCTTCATTTTTTCTCTTTCACCCTGTCCATCCTAAAAATGTTTTGCCATTGATCACTCCAGCTCTCAATATTCCTTCCCTCTTTTATCATCCTCCCCCCTTTTACATATTCCATTCCCCTCCTATTTTCCTGCAGGATAAAATAGATTTTCATATCAATATTAAAAATGTAAGCTATTTCCCCATTGAACCAACTCTGATGAGAGTAAGATTCACCCACTTCCCCATCCTCCATATCTTCTCCTACAATGTAAAACCTTTTTCTTATCTCTTTTTTTATGGAAGATATGATTTCATTAAATTGATTACTATGGATCAAAATAGAGTAGGGGTCTAAATGAATTATTTCTCAAAGCTCAATTCACAAATATACATTATTTCTTCCTTTATTTAAGCCATGTAATTTTTCTTTAAACTCCCTAAGAATTCTTGAGTTGCCCTGGAAACTGGATCTTGATTCAGATTTGGCATTCTTGTAGATCCTATTGGAGAAGCTCACAAGATGTAGCTTGAAGCTTAGCAGTAACTGCGAGAAATGGTCATTGGGGGCAGCTAGTTGGTGCAGTAGATAAAGCACCAACTCTTAAGTCAGGAGGACCTGAGTTCAAATCTGGTCTCAGACACTAAACACTTTTTAGCTGTGTGACCCTGGGCAAGTCACTTAGCCCCAATTGCCTCAGGGAAAAAAAAAAAAGAAAATGGTCATTAGTCCAACTGAGTCTTAAGACTAAAGATTTTCCTGAGAATTTTGCAGTTATTGATTTGCCCATGTGATTTCATGGACAATATGTTTTGTAGAGAAGACTTGAATTCAAATTTTCCTGGAAGTCACTTAACCATACATTAATATGTGCAAAATATTTTGCAAAATTTAAATGTCAGTCGGTATGAATACATTTCAGATCAATGTTGATTTTGAAGCAATTCACTGTTATATTAAATTATAATATTTTATTAAGAAAAATTAAGTGTTCACATAATATGTTTATTTGACCCTCTGTAGTAAAAGTTGGTTTATAAGCTGTGATTATACTAATGTACATGGTAGTCTGTTTGCTTATGCTCCTATTGAGATCTATTTCCTAATTATGTACATTATTACTTTGGGTCTTACAACAAAATTAACCATGTCAATTATTTTATTTGCCCATTTGAGGAAATGTGAGCCATACTTGCATTTAAATCTACAATAAGATCCTTATTCATCTGATTGAGTTAGAGTTGAATCTTTCTTTTTGACTTTGAAGCTATGTCCCTAGAAAGCGTGTGAATATGCTCACTGGGGCATCACTCTGGATATCTGGAAAGTAAAGAATCCCTATATAGAAGAATCCATCGTCATTTTGAGGTGATGAACAAGAGGGAAATGGCCCTGGAACAGCACCTGAATGGAGGTCTTTACATATTTGCAAATCAGGTATAGAATAACACTATGACATTTCACTTATGAACCATTTGAACATATCAATTTTAGCTATAGAGATTTCCAACTCTTCCTGCATCTGAAATAACATTAAAATACTAAGAAGAATGAAATAAATGAGGACTAAGGAACTACAAATAATACACAAGATTCAAGAAATTTTTATAAATCTTGCAGACATCCACAGAAATTATTAAGAAACTTAAGACATTAGTTTAGTTTGACTATTAGTAGTTTACAGAAAATATATTGATCTAATATTTTTTCCAATGCAATCCCTTTTTGCCAGAGTAATTTTTGTTACCCCAAATATATGTGTAGAAAATATATAAAAATCAAATATATATGGCTAATAAATCAAATTTTGTGACCTCCACAAATATAATGCTATTAACAGAATCAAGCACTTATCATTATTAATTATATGCAAAAAGGCATATGAACTTTATTAGCAATATGCCTCATGTCTCATGTTTGCAATAAACATGGCTTCCACTCTAAGTAAATCTTACCATTTTTATTACCATTTTTGACAATATACCATTTTTCTTTCAAAAGAAAATCAATTTAGTAATCTACACTTTAAGACAATCAATTGCAAATATTAATAATTAAGCAACAGATAGTCTAAATACAAAATGACCAACAACTTATAGTGGGCAATAGAGAAAATAAAATGTCTGGAAACAAATATAATACAAAAACTGAAGGATGGACAGAAAGTATTATATGAAAACAGCTCCTACATTTTCTGTTGCAATTGAAACTTGTGAGGGATAGAAAATCCTATCCAAAAATGACCATTCAGAGACCTCTTGAAGTAAAAAGCAGAAAAGTTGTTTGTTTAATTAATTCTCACGAGAATGAGCAATTGTACCGTGAGGAGGGAAAGAGAGAGAGCTCATGGTAGAAGGGCTAAAGAACTCGGAGAAGATATACAGTTTTTATAGGTTTTAGTTACAAAGGATTACATCATAGATTGGGGGAACATCAAGAGATAGGTGCCCTCCCCCCTTAATTCATGCCCAAAACAGCAGATTCCCTGGTTCCGAGAGGAACCATATATCAGGCAATATACTTATGCAGGTCACAGAGACCCAGAGAAACTAAAATACAGAAAAGGAATTTAAACATTCTTGAAAGTTCTTCACTTTATCTCTACTCCAAACAACTCCTCCCTTATAATATGTAAGTGATTTTTATCATATTTTCTATGAAGAACTTACACATTGCTCAAAGTCAGTTAATAGGCTTACACATTGTTTATCAAGTTCACTGTCAGAATTATCTCCTTCTAGCACCCTCTGGCCTCTTTTCTGGAGAATCATCATTTTAATAGCATCCTCTGGATGCAATTTTGGTAGGGATCGTTGGACTATTCTGGTTATTAATGTAATTATACAGGGTAAACATAATGGTAACAATATAATACCACTGATTGCAATTAGTCCATACCATAAAAGTTGTTTCCACAGGTACCATCAACCCAGGACCACCAACTATTAGAAAAAGGGGATTTCCACACTTGTACAGGCACACGAACTATTCTGTGAATGCCTTTTGTAATTTCTTTTACCACCTGCCCATTATCATCAATTTGCATGCAACAAGTGGACAAGTTTAATTTTCCACAGACCCCTCCTTCCTCTGCTAGCAAATAATCTAAAACTAGTTGATGCTGTAAAACAGCTTCTTGTGTTTGAGTGGCTTGATCAGCTAGCAAATCAAGAGCCTGAGTAGTCTGGTTAGTTGTTATCTCCAGAACTGCTTGTAATCTAATTAGTGTATTTAACATGTTATATATATTGGTGTCCTATACCCCCAGCTTCCATCCCATTATAGTACTAGTAGTACCTGGCTTTGTACTATTTAACCTTAAACATCTCCATAAATCTCGGGGTGTTTGACAAGTTGGTTTCTTTCTAAATTCCTTCAAGCATTCTTCACTACCCTCTACTGCATGTTGATGAGTACATTTAATCACTGACCCATCATCACAAACAATATTTGTTTTATTCCATCTATTTTCATATTTACTACAATCTATAATATCTACCTTCTCTGGCCGGTGGGTAAAAGTCCATTCACATTTACTTTCTCCCATCCAAGGCCCTGTGCCTGTTTGATTTAAACAATGCCCTTCCTGGGACAGCATTAGTTAGTTTCCACTGATATTCCTCCTTATCTGACCAAAATCCTGTACCATCATGTACAATTGATCTATTACTCAATATCCAGGCTGTAAATAAAGGGACAGGTACTCAGGGCCATCGTGTGAGGTATCAGCAATAACCTGAATCGAGTTCTGGAAGCTGTTGCCATCCTTTAGTAAAGGATTAGGGATTGTTCCAACAAGGGGTAGTGTTATACATAGGGATAGAAGACACAATCCCCTTCTGTGTGTGTTTTGTTTGGCCCCCATTCTACCGAACAATAAGTCAGATTTCTGAGTCAAGTAACACTGTCCAACAGAAAATAATATCTAACACTGTTAGAAAAAGCCCTAGTATAGTACGCCAGATCAATACTGCTAGTAAGATTTTACATGCACAATTCATCAGGTCCTTTTTAACATTTGTCTCAGCTTGTTCTCTGGATTCAGTTTGGGAGTCCACACCCTTGGAGTGTTCACCGGTCCTTTAATTCTGGGATGCTGAGTCCACCCTCTTTCCTGTGTAGCACTGCTGTGCCTGATGTCAGGAGGATCTGGAACGGTCTTTCCCAGGCCGGGATCAGCTTGTCCTCCTTGCACGTCCGAACCAGGACCCAGTCTCCAGGCTGGAACTTGTGTACTGCAAAACCTAAGGGAGAAGTCTGAGCAATAATCCCTTTCAATTGTAAAGTCTTTAAATATTGTAATAAAGACATAACATATTTTCTCAAAAACAAATCCTTAGTCTCAAATATTGGGTCTAAGGAGTTGTTTTGCGTTTCCCTAGGATAAGGGTGACCACATAATTACTCACAGGGTGATCATCCCACATCCTTTTGAGGTTTTGTTCTAATCCTTAGCAAGGCAAGGAGAAGGCACTTAATCCAGGGCAATTGTGTCTCTAGGCCAATATAGTTAGCTGCCATTTAATTTCCTGATTCATGCTTTCTACTTTGCCTAATGAGGGTGGATGCCATGGGGTATGCAAATCCCAGGGTATTTCTAGAGCTTGGGCTATAGATGGGAGGACTCTAATCGTGAAATGAGTGCCTTGGTCTGAATCTATTCGTTCCACCAACCCATACCTCGGAATGATGTGTTCAAGAAGTATTTTTACAACCTCTGAGGCTGTTGCCCGGGCAAGGAGAAAGGCCTCCACTCATGAGGTCAGATGGTCCACTACGACCAACAGGTATTTGAGATGCCCCACAGATGGCAGTTCGGTGAAGTCCACCTGTATACATTGAAAAGGCCTGATACCAGGGGACCTTCCTTCTTTTCGGACTTGTCATTGGGCCGCCCTATTCGTCCTTTGACAGACAAGACAACCTCTAATAAGCTGTCGTGCTATTGTGTACAGGCCAGGTGCTACAAACTTAAATCAGCATCGCATCACACAGGTTCTGGACACCCCAATGACTAACCTTTGCAAAGCAGTCCTCCCTGCCATTTTCCAAAGATACTGCTTTTTCAGGAAAATGTATTGAATTTTTTCTAGGAGTGACCATAGAAGTATCAAGAATCTCATCATGACGGTGGCTCCAGAAAGGGACTTGTAGTAAATCTGTTGATTAAAAGTTTTACTCTTTAGTTTTTTATTCAGCAGTCTGGAATAGCTAGTTTTTCCCTAGTTCTGTTAACATTTCAAAGCTGATTAGTTATTAGCATTTTTTCCAATGGTTGGTGTTTTTTGTTAATGTCATTATAACTGTGACTAGTCCTTGACTAGTTTCTTCACTCCGAAAACAAAGTACTCAGGTTATAAAACTTTTTACATAATTGAACTATACAAATGATATAAAGAAATTGAATGAAGAACACTTTTCTTTTTTCAGAATGGTCTGGAGAAACTCAAAGCAAAACAAACCACAAAAGATATTTTCAAATCTCGGATTCCTTTCTAATCTGATTTTAAAGAAGCCATTAAAAGCATGTTGTTCTATAAATTCATATGAAATTTATTAGAGTTGCTTCAAGGATATCAGGTGGCATCCAAATCACTCAGGCCAAAAACAAAGGCGATGTTTCAGTTGAAGCCAAACAAACAAAAAAAGTCCTGAGGCTTTCAAATGAATACAAACCATAAAAAACCATCATTATCACAAAGATTTACCCATCCTCCCTTTTTTTTTTTTTAATTGAGAGTATCTTTTGGCTATACAATACTGTAATCTAAATCCCCATGTAATATATACATGTAATAACTCTCTTTTCTTTTTCAACCATTTCATCAATGAGCTTTTAATCTGCATAAAAAATTCAGAGGGTGGAACAGCAGGAATTGAGGGTCATGTTTTAATTTTCTGTATCTCACTAAGAAGGCCCAGAGTCCTACAGTCCTGGTTGGCACTATTAGGAGCAGAGTACTAACAATGTGGTGTGTATTGTTATGGTCTTATTATACATTTCCCCAAACATTTTAAGCCTTTTAGTCTTGTCATTTGGTGAAATGATAATGTTATTTTAATGTTCAAGATATCTAATTTCATCCTGTAAGGACTAAACTATACAAATTATAAAAAGAAATAATATGGCATTTAAATAAGAATAAAAAATAAATAATTTTCATTGGATTGTGGACTAAAAGAGATCTTAGAAGCCACCTAATCAAATAGCTTGATTTTAAAGATGAGGAAACTAAAGAACCAAGAAATTAAGTGACTTGTCCAAGGTCATATAGTTGTAAGCATGAAAGGCAAAATTTAAAGCCAGATTTTCTAACTCTGTAGTCAGGGTACCATTTTTCCAGTATGTTTCTTTGTATCTAGTTAATATTTTTAAAAATCAATATTTATAAAAGTATAATCTTTAGAATTAACCCCCATTTCTCAGTGAGGTCATAGATATGTTCATTAAGCTTATGTTCCAAATGGAAAACTATAAAAGTAATCCAACTTTAATTACTGTTTTCTTCCTGTTTGCATTTAGTATACCCATATTCTTGAGGAAAAAGAAGGTGTCTGCATTTTAGCTCTGCTTTATACTTTTTATGTGAGATTTTCATTTTGGAGACTTCAGCTTCCAGTTCTTGAATTCAATGATCCTTTTGTTGTTGTTATTTTCTTTTATTTGTTGTAAGCTGGGCTGGGTGCTTCTTTCTAAACAAATGGAAAACAAAGAACAAAGTTAACCAAAAAAATCCCTGAATCTTTCCTGAAAATTATAAGGTTTGTTTTCATATTCTGTTAGCTTTTATTTTAATTTCAGTCAGTAATTAAGAAAGCAATTCTGAATTCCTAAAAAAATTAGATTCTAACTTTGAAAAGACTTATGATCAAGGCTGAATAAATTTGAATTAAAAAACTTTCTATTGGATCTTAATTCACTAGTTTATATCCTAATTCTAATATATTAGATCATTATAAAAAATAATAGTTCTTTTAAAAAAGTAACTGTGGAATCCTCTGGGAATGTCTTCTTACAAATAACATTATTTGTTGAATTAAAAAAAAAACTCACCCTTCAATTTTTTTAATATTGTGCCAATTATTTTAAAAAATTTGATAGCATATATTGTTATTTTCACCCTGATTTCAAAAGTGACAAGGTAAAATAGGCACCAGGAGTGGCATATAGAAATTTGGGAAAGCAACAAGTTGTAAAATGAGTATCATATGAAAATGTCAAAATAAAGATTCAGTTCATGACATGGAACAAATATGACAAGACATCCATCACAGTTTACAAAGATGCTTTTTATTATGTGCATTAACAATGGAAAACATGAGTTCTCTTTTGGAACTCACAATTAAACAGGAGTAAGGAGCAATTAGAGGGAAGATGCTAAGAGGTACAGATTACCTCTAAGCGAACTTAGTCCTGGAAAAGATTCATCAAAAATCTTCATCATAAGCACATTTTTTACAGGGGAAATATAACGGTGGTGAATTCACACTATCTCAGGGGAGGAAGGCAAAGAAAGACAGGAACAAGGATATATACTGAGATATTGAAAGTGCCTTCAACGTACTAAGAAGTATATTGGATTCTCTGGAAGAGGTTGGATTCTCATTACAAGTATCTTAAAAATGTTAATCAGGGCAATCTAGACATATTATGGTTGCCTTACCTATAATAAGACAGTCTGGGAAACTAAGTTCCAGCATGAGTGTTTGAGCATTTTCTGACAAGGGGGAAGAATAAGCTGGTTTCAGAATTCACATCAAAAAGCTATTACTTTTTTTTTTTTTTAATGGTGAGACCAAACTTATAGAAACTGATAAGAAGGCAGAGGGGGAAATTTTTTATAAAAGAATTGTGGATTTAGAATAGGGAAACAAATCCTAAATTTCATTTACATGAAAATATTTTAAAAGCATAAAAATTAAAAAAGTAACATGCAACAATAGATAGACTTTTTCTATTTGTTCTTCAAACTCCTGCCTTGCTTGCGATTTAATCTCCAGTCTGCATTGTTCTACATGTCTGTGTTCTAGTTTAGGAATTTATAAATGATGCTGAAGATTAACTGATTCTTCTTCCAATTGTCTTTTATCCCTTTCCAGCATGACATTTTTCTTTTGCAAGCTTTTCATAGAAGATAACTCTTCATGAAAATTTCTAATCATTGATGCAATCCATATATTTTTTGAAGATATTTCTTCCATCTGTGGAATATGGTCTTCAATCTATTTCTATAAAATATCAGTTTAGCAAATTATACAAGTAAAAGAAAGGTCTTTCACAACTTAAATACTAATATTAAATTATTTGTAAATCAGTTGTAATAAAATGTATCATTATCCTTATCTTACAACTATAAAATATTTTTCCTAAAATGATTATACCTAATTTACAAATCCAAAACAAAGGTAAAGTTGAATAAAGAAACCATGAAATTACATTACTAGCTTTTATATAAAGTTAGTATAATTCACATTTAGTTCTTCTAGATTTTCTCATTTTGTCATGTTTTTTTTTTCTTCCTTCTCAACTCCTAGCATAGTGAGCAGATACCAAGAAAATTCATAATAGATGAATATCTAGAAATACTTCATAAGTTATGTTAGGTCTAAACCAAAAATAGATTTTAAAAAGAATTTGGGGGGAAAAGAGATTCTTTTTTTTTTAAATCATTTTAACACTTCTGGGAGTGGAGGCAAGAGGGCAGAGTAAAGAAAAGGAACTTTTCCCAGTTTCCCTTGAAAATCACATGAAATCATGCCTCTGAACAGAGTCTGATGGAATGAAACCACTCTCCAGTTCAAAATATATTGGAAAAACCTCAATAAAGATCAGTCTCACTGGGGTGAAAAGGGTATTCAGTCCATCTTAGACAGTGAGTGGGTCTTACCAGCAAATCAGCAACTCAAGAGTCTCAGTCCTGGTTTAGTAGAGAAGCAGTCTCCAGTTCCAGCTCAGAAGGGAAACTCTGGGGAAAGAGGGTGTTTCCTGAAAAGAATAAGCAAAGCTACCCCCCTGCAAATACAAGAGGCCCCTTTACTCAAAGGTACACAGGAAGCTTGAGAAAGTGCCCCTTTTGCCCCAGAAGCTGTGCTAAACCATAAGAGTTAGAAAAAGAAAAAATACCAAAAGAAAAGGAAAGAATGTGAGCAAGACACAGAAAAGAACCTTGACCATAGGAAGCTACTATGGTAACAGGGAGGGCCAACTTAGAGGAAAAATGTCCATAGAGGAAATCTCAAAGAGTGATATGAATTAGTTTCAAGCCAAAAGAGGCTTTGTGGAAATGCTCATAAAAGATTATAAAAGGCAAATAAGAAAGGTAAAATAAAAATGAGAAAAGAAATGAGAAGCATGCAAGACAGAGTCAATAACTAGAAAATGAAGGGAAAAAAAATTGACCACGAGAACAACTCCCTAAAAAATACAATTTTCCAAATGCAAAAAAAAAAAAAAAAAAAAAAAAAAAAAAAAAAAAAAAAAAAAAAAAAAAAAAAAAAAAAAAAAAAAATCCATTGAAGAAAACAGTATCTTCAAAATCGGAATTAATGGAAAAAGAAATAGAAAAGTTAACTAAAGAAAATCACACATTAAAAACCAGAATGGAGCAAAGGGAAGTTTATGATTCTATGTCACAGCAAAAATCAGTCAAACAAACTAAAAGGAATAAAAAACATGAAAGAAATTATGAAATACTTCATTGGAAAAACAGCTAACATGGAAAATAGATCCAGAAGAGACAATTTAAAAATTATTGACCTACCTAATAAGCCATGACCAAAAAAAGAGCCTGGATAGCATTCTTCAAGACATCATCAAGGAAAACTGCTCTGATATTCTAAAAAATCAGAGAGGGAAATACTTATTGAAAAATCCATCAATCATCTTCATAAAGAAATCCCACAAGAAAAACCCCAAGGAACATTGTTGCAAAATTCCAGACCTACAATCTCAAGGAAAAAATACTGCAAGCTGCCAGAGAAAAACAATTCAAATATCAAAGAGCAACAGTCAGGATTACCCATGATCTACAATACAAGTGTAGAAGCAGGATTACCCCTGCATCTACGATAAAGGAGAGAAGGCCTTGGAATATTCTGGAATGCAAAGGACCTAGGGTTGCAACCAAGAATTAACTACCCAGCAAGACTCAGCATCATTTTTCATAGGAGGTGATGTATCTTTAATAAAGTAAGAGACTTCTAATCATTTCTATTGAAAAAAGCCTAACTGAACAGAAAATTTGATCTACAAACACAATACTGAAGAGAAGCCTAGAAAGGTAAATAAACAGGGAAAATATATATATTTGAAAGTTAAACTGTTTATATCCCTAAATGGGAAAATGATATCTGTAACTCTTGAGAATTGTATCTATTATTGGAACAATTAGAAAGGGGCATCATATTGAAAAAGGGTGTAGTTGTGAATGGATGCTGATGTGATGGTATCAGAAAAAAAGACATTAATGGGTGGAAAAGAGCTGAACTGTGATAAGAGGAAAGAGGAGGTATAATAGGACAAATGAGATCACATGAAGAGATGCAAAAGACCTATTACAATCAAGGGAAGCAAGGGAGGGGGCTGAGCACTGTCTGAAACTTGATCTCATCAGTTTTGGCTCTAGAGAGAAAAATTAATCATTCATTTGAGTGTAGAAATCCATCTAACCTTATAAAGAAATAGGAGGAGAAAAAGGAAAGGAAAAGGGGGGGGGGGGGAGCAGGATAGAAGGGAGTACAGAAATACTAGGGAAAAAAGATAAGATAAGAGAGAAGGGATATAAGGAGATAAGGCTGTGGGTGGAGTAAGTAAAAAAAAAAAAGAACACTGATTCTATGGTGATACTTTACCAAGAAAGAAAGATAATTAGGCTAATTTGAATGTCATCATGATGAGATGTGCAATTACAGTGCCCAAAAAACCCCAATGTGCTTCTCATCTACAAAACTCTGGGGTAATAGCACCCATGGAATATATACTACATTTACCAGAGATTTTGTTATGTAGTTACCTTTTTCCTGCTCCCTGAGTGCTCAACAATATAAACCAACAATCTTAGGAGAATTTCTACCTATTTTCCTGTAGTTCCTTGAGTTAAGATGACTGACTGAACTAAGTGATAAATAAAAAAACATGACATGACTGAGTTCTAAACAGCACTACCTCAATAAATGTTGTTATATTGATAAGAACTGCAGGACAGCAAATTAATGATAGTAAAATAAAATGTTTTTAAGGAGTCAATTGTCATTATTAAAAAAGAATAATAAAGGGGTCAAAATAGCAATTCCTAGTTTGCACATGTGAAAAATTCACAAGGACATTCACTCTGCCAAAGAGTACATTTATTAGAAGAGTTTACAGAAAAAATGAAGAGCCACCAAGAAGAGTAAATGGAAATAAGATTCAGAAAAGCAACATAGTAAAGAAATGTATTTGGAAGATGCCATTAAAGGAATATGCCAAAAGCTATGCGTATACCATAGAGGAGTTAAGCAGTCTAACCAGAGTTAGGTACAGTAAGGAGAAAGACATCATTAAAAGATGATATGGGAAGGGAAAGAATACCTCATAGCATGCTTAGTCCTAAAAAGTAGTTGGCAAAAAATCTGTATCATAAGCACATCTTTTATATGGTAAATATAAACTTGGGATTTCTCAGGGGAAAGGGGGAAATACCACAAAAGAGTTGGGGAAGTAAAAGGTGTGCATTGAGCAATTGAAACTGTCCTAAAGAGATTCTAGGAAAACTTTGTTCCCATCAGGGCTCAACCAAACAGGGAGTTATCATATTTCAAAGATGCTAATCAAGGTAGTCTGGGCCCATCAAGTTTGCCTTAACTATGGTAATAAGACAGTCTGAAAAATTAAGTTTCCAAAATGAGCACTTTAGCATTTTCTAACAAGGGGGGAGTTTCAAAATTCATATCTATATTTCTACTAACTAGTTAAAACTTACATAGCACAAATGGTGTTTACATGTTATCTCATTTGAGCACTTATGCTTTTCAAAAGCTCTTTAGGACTTTCCCCCAACTTGTGGTGGTGTAAGGTATCAGAGTTGGAGGAAATGTCTCAATATCATAAAATACAACAATCTTTAAAAAGAAAATAAGCAGTAGATTTAGATGTACTCACTAATTTATTATTCTCTAAGCAGGAAGAAAAAAATTTTCCTTTCCTAAAATAGAAAAATATTGTACAGGAAATACTGCTCTAGAATGGTTTTAAGCCACCTATTGGTAGAATGAAATGAAAATCTAAGTATGAGAGTTCTTCCCTCTCTTAAATCAACTTAAGTCTTATCTTTATGGAATAAATCCTTAACTTTTAAATCTGTAGTACATTGTGAAGGGTTTTTTTTAATATTAGTATTGAACTGTTACTCTCTTCAAATTGTTTCTGCTTATTAAGCATCCTTTTGGGAGTTATTTTTCATTTTTAAGTTTATAGACGCAGAGTGTTGGAAGGGGCTCTATGGTTCTAAAATGGGGTTTTGATCTCATCTATTTCCCTTAGGGATCCCTCTGTCAGAAAGTTTTTTCTTCTCATCAAAATTAAATTTGTGTCTTTACAACTTTCATTCATGAGCAAATCAGATCTAATATTTCTCCTACTTGACAATGCTTTTAAATATTTAAGTTTATCAATATAGTGTAACACACACAATGTGCGTATGTATGTATGTATGTATATGCCTAAGTGTGTGTATTTATTATATACACATATATACCTGCATATTTTATTTGATATCAATTCTATAATGTGAAAAGAGAGAAAATGTCTATATTCAAAGTCACTGGAGCCCAAAATTTTCTTGGAGATGTACTGTCCCTAAGCGATGAGATCCAGGAAAAATAGAGAAAGCCTGATTATAATATTCCTTGATGCAAATTAGAAAGATCACACTGATGGGATGCACTTCCTGATGGAGGTCTTTGCAAATCCAACTTTACTGTAACCAATCAGAAAGTCAAGTTAGGTTGTCAAACCCTTAAGGTTAAATTTCCCCTATAAAGGATGCCCTCATGGTCTCTCCTAAAATCTCTTTTCAACCCACAATGCTCCATATCAGAGTAACTTTCTTCTCGCCCCTCCCCCATGTTTCATGGTATCTTCCTCATTATTATAGCTAACTCTTTTAGTGTGCTAAATTCTTTGCCAAAGAATTGCTTCAATTTCAAATGTCTTGAAAATTATGAGGATCACAGAGAATAAGATAACAGGTGCCTGAGGTCCTTTCTCAAACTTTCTCCAATTCCTTTAGAATGGACATATTATTCAAATGCTAAATGTACACTTACTAAAGAATGTAGAACTCATACAAATCTCACAAAGTGGTCATAAAAAGCAACACAAGGACACTTTTAAGCACTTTAGAATCAATTATATGGCATGGGAGACACTGGCACAGGACCACCCAGCATGGCATGCCCTCAATAGGAAAGGTACTATACTCTAGGAACAAAGCAGAATTGAAGTAGCCCAGAAGAAATGTGTGTGAGATGTACAAAGTTGGAGAAACCATCCCAAATGTTCATATGAACTATTTGTATCTGAGCTGAGGCAGACTATTAATCTGTTCAATTACAGTCAGAAACATTTGACTCAACATAGTGATGTACTTTTGGACTTCTTTGAGAATGAAGGACAATACCTACATACATAGCTTCCTAATCAATGATCTCCTCCCCTGCCTCCTTTTGATCTATTCCAAGAGTTCCACTGTGGTACTTGCCTTTTCCTTTTACCCCTTTCCTTGCTAACATTCTATATCTTGCTGTCCCAAATTGATTTCATATTTACCAGACTCGTGGTGTCTATTTTATTTCATTTTGTCTGTCACCTATTCTCATAAATAAAGACATCTTTTGGCAAAGATAATTTCATTATGATGTCTTCACATGTGCCTTATGCTTTCTATTTCAAACTAGGGATTGCTACTTTGATTTCATCACAAACTTGTCTACTGAGTCCCTTAGAGCAGTAAGATTTATGTGACTAGGCCTTAGAAAGAAAGACTTACTTTCTGAGCATGGAGTATTTATATCTTCCCATGGTTTCTGGTGTCCAAGGACCTACTATGTTTATAATTGTTTCAAAAGAAATATTTAAAGATAAGATAGTTTATATTTTCCAGTATTAAAGATTACCTCTTTTTTAAACTTATCCATTTGTTTATCCATATCAGAATGTGTTTGCTTCCATTCTTCTTGGGAAGCAACATCTCCTTCTTCATGTTCTCTGAATTTCTTCATTTTTGTTTTCCATAAATGTTTAACTTTAGAGGAAGGAACAGAATAATCGTGTCAAACTCTTTATCATTTAAATATGATGCATTTAAAAATATTATGCTTGGCTCACTGTCTTAAATTATGTTCAGTCACAGAAATGAAAAAAATCTAAAAAGAGTTTTTGAGGTTACAACTCAAATCTTGACAATATTTTGTTAAAAAATACAAATTAATTTCATCATTATTTTAAAAGATGTATATTCATTGTCAACTCTTCATTAATATTACATCATTATAGAATATTTCCCAAGTGATTTCTGATTAAGCTATAATATTTTTGGAAAATTACCTTGCCATGATATAAGCAGAAATTTAAATGATAAGTAAATTTATTTAAAAACAAAACATATCATGATGATGTTTTGTGCCTGTCTTACTTTAATCCTAGATCTGTATAATTAAATTGGTGAAATATCTAAATGCCTTTGCCTACAAAACATAAATGATCTCAATTAAAGTGATTAGAAAACAAAGTTGCATTTAAAATGTTGGTTAAATGGATGAAATATAGGCAGTCCCTAACTTGCAAAGTAAATTGAATCTCAAAAGTTACTTTGTAAATTGACTGGTTGGAATAGGAAATGCTTTTTCTCCTCTTAGAACTAGTGCTCTAAAAAGCAGTTCCTTATTAATACATAAAACCTTATTTAAACCATAACAAAGATAAATTACAGTCCTGGAAAATTCATGATGATTTGGAGACTTTCCTCTGCCACTGAAATGATAGCCTCTAGCCTGACCTTTGATAACTCGCAGTGATAACTTCTTACCTATTCAAGTTCAATCAAAAACCATTAAATGCTTTCCATTAAAGATTGCAATAGAATACATAATTTAGATAGGCCATAGTTTGTTCTCATACAATTAGAATAGAGGATACACATATAGATAATTATGATATACAACAAACTGTGAGAGCAATAGGGAAGCAACAGAAAGTTGGACGTAAAGTTTCATGTTAAGGCCATTCATCATCAATCACAGAGAACAGAGTAGGCCCTATAAAGGAATTGCATTTGATTAAGGTTGAATACAGAGGGGATGGGTGAGCATTACAGGCATAAGGCAGAAGTAGGAAAGTACAGAGAATGTTTTGAAGGACAGAGAACAATCCAGTTTCACTGGAGAGCTTAGTCTGTGTAAGAGGGAATAATATAATTTAAGTGTGAAAAGGCAGGATACTGTCACATTGTAAAGAGCCTTAAATACCAGGCCAAAAAGTTTTGCAGGTTCTAGCTCAAATATATCCTGACTAGAATCATGCTGATCCTACAAAGTCAGGAGAGAACTTTTCCTCCTCCAGTCTGCATTTTCTTTGGTACTTCCTCTAGTCAATTCTTATTAAAGCAACAATTATTTGAGTTCCTGCATTACCTTTTTTTTTTTTTTAAACTAGATTATAATCACTTTCAAACTAGATACTGTATAGTACTGATGTCTGAAGCTCTGGGGGCAAGCACAATATTTTAAACATAATAGATGTTTAATACTACTACTTTCTGAATGAATGGTAAAGAATTAATAAGTGAATAATAAAGGAAATAAATGAGGATGGAGAACTAGAAACCTTATAGAAATAATTTGTGTGCAGAAATAATATACTTAACAAGAGTCTGTCAAATGATGTATAATACAATACTGAACACAACATAGTTTAAGATACAGATGCTATATAGTATTTTACTATAACTTCAAAGACGTAGATAAGCAGCTTTTATTTTCAGCAATTTTGTGAAATAAAATGAACATGAAAAACCTCTTTGCTTACAATTATATGTACTATAATTATCCAAGTGTTAATGTATAAAATGAACTTGTATTTAGGATTTAATCTTCTTGGCTTCTGAATGTTTGGTTGAGACATTCTGGAAATGCAACCTGTGTAATAAATTATTTTCTTATGCTCTGTGAGTGCTATTTGTTACTCAAGATTATATGCCAGCTAAATGACTTGCCCCTTTTTCAACTTCCTTTCAAGGTTTACAACTTTTCCTTTTTCCAGTGTGTTTCTGTTTCATAAAAAGGAATAAATAGCCCATCTCATTTGGTTAATAGGCCCTGCACCTTGTTTGCTTCTTAGAATTTGCAACAATAAGAGTTTTAAGGAATGGCAGAAGGCACCAATAGGTTACAAGGCTTGTCCAGGATCACAAAGTCACATATGATATTTAAATTCATGTTCTCTGGACTCTGAGGTTGGCTTTTCTTTATTTCCATGAAATCTGGATTATCTCCCTGCTAGTTTACTGAAAATGTCTTCTCAAATAGCCCAAAAGTCCTACCCACACCCTAAAACTTTTCTCTCTAGTCCTTGACTTATCTCTGATTTGTCTTTATCTGATTTGTTATTTATCATCCTGTAAATTTTCCCTTCATACTATTTTTCTTTCCACTCCTATCTCATGGCTATCACCTCAGTCCAGCTTTATAACATCAGGGAGAGGATCATAAATTGAGAGATGAACACCTTAGTCTAATCTTTTCATTTTACAGATTAGGAAATAGGCACAGTCACCTTAAGTAACTTGCCTATAGTTTAATAAAAGCAAAGTAAAATAAAACAAAAACTTCTAAAGAGTCTTTCTGTTTTAGTTTTACCCCCACATATTATTTAGACTCAGACATGACTGAAATTATTGAACAATAATAAAGCTTTGCACAATGTAAATTGATCTAGGTTTATGATATTTATCTATCATTATATTTATATATACATACACATATATGTACATATATGCACATATTTATATTCATATAAATGTATAAAATATACATGTAGATATATGTGAAATATTTAATTCATAAACACACACACACATAAAACACATCCAAACACAAAAATGTGTAAACTGTATAAAAAGGACTTAGCTTTATGTAAGCTTCTCAGTGGCATTTCTCAAAATATCAATATCAATATCAATAGAAAATTTTAGCTTTATTACAACACCCATACCTATTGTACTGAACAATTCATTGTTACCAGTCCAGTATTCAGTACAATTATCACCTTCTCTAGAAGAGAAGAGAATCTTAAGACTATGCTTTTTCTTTTCATATCATTTCTTGTCCTCATGCTTGATGTCTTTAAAACATATGATAGCTTACAAATCTCTTGTGGATCATGAATTTTTATCTATCTGGTGGTACCTAGGAAAAACAGTCTCCATTCTCTATAAGCATACTCATTGCCCTTTTCTTGTATTCACACTTCATGCCTCTGCCTTTGGTTCCAATATAAATCTGAGTCTCTGGACTCTGGATTTATTTCCATGAAATCTGGATTATCTCCCCTGCTAGTTTACTGAAAATGTCTTCTCAAATAGCCCAAAAATCCTATCCACACCCTAAAACTTTTCTCTCTAGTCCTTGACTTATCTCTGATTTATCTTTATCTGATTTGTTATTTATCATCCCTGTAAATTTTCTCTTCATACTATTTTTCTTTCCACCCCTACATCATGACTTGTTTAATCCCTTCAACTCTGGCTACAATTACAAAAGAGATTCTAGTGTGACCCATATTTCTAATCCTTTTTTGCCAGAAGATATGGAAATGATTTGACATTACTCTCAAGTTACTAATATTCAAACAATCTCTGAGGTAGCTCCATTAAAATGTTTCTTGATAACACATTAAAAAGTTATCTTAGTCTGTAAATCATGTAAGTCTCCTAACCCTTTCCAACTTTCCCATTTCTATTTATATCTACATTTTTCCATTATCTTTAACCTTAAAATCTGTCATTTTCTTTGCTATCTGCAACCAAATAAATTACTACATACTGCTGAATCTTTTTTCTAAAATAAACAAGTTATTATTGAACCTTTCCTACTTCCACAATCACTCCACTTTATTTTATTACCTTACACCCTACTGAAACTACCTCTTTTTGCCTATAATGTACCTCTATTTGAATTAGTATTCCATAATGATCACAAAAAGCTTTCCTAAAAGACATTTTAATATATTACTATAGTGCCTCGAATGTTTGTGGCAGCCCTTTTTGTAGTGGCTAAAAACTGGAAACTGAATGGATGTCCATCAGTTGGAGAATGGCTGAATAAATTGTGGTATATGAATATTATGGAATATTACTGTTCTGTAAGAAATGACCAACAGGATAATTTCAGAAAGGCCTGGAGAGACTTACACGAACTGATGCTGAGTGAAATGAGCAGGACCAGGAGATCATTATATACTTCAACAACAATACTGTATGATGACCAGTTCTGATGGACCAGGCCATCCTCAGCAACGAGATCAACCAAATCATTTCTAATGGAGCAGTAATGAACTGAACCAGCTACGCCCAGAGAAAGAACTCTGGGAGATGACTAAAAACCATTACATTAAAATTCTAAATATTTCAAATAGATTAATAACACTCAATTTTTAATTGATTTTTAAATAGCTATGAGAAAATTATTTTGTGGATGCTTATAGCTCCAATTAAATTATAAGTACGTGATGGATGGAACTGAGTCGTCTTTGTTTCTAAGTTCCATATAATAAAAAAAATTGCACATGCTATATGTTTTATAAATGTGTGATAAAATGTTGAAGTAAAATATTAAAATATGACAACTATATAATGAAGAATTAGGAAATGATACTTTGAACTTTGAGATGCCTACTTTTTCCCCACTTCTACATGAGATCACAAAGCAATGTGCATTAATATTTACTGCATGTAACAGAAAATTTTCAAAAAAGTTTTTCAAACCAGATCTATATTTAAAAAGACTAAAAAATTCAGAATTACAATAAGATTATTATTCAAGTTATGATTTAACTTCCTCTGTTATATGTTAGTAATACTTTAAAGAAATGATCTCCATATCAATAACAAAGAGAGATGAGCTCAAAATTGGTCACAAATTAAAAATTTCCTTTTCAGGGTCAAATTGGCAAAATTACTCTGGGATCTTTTTTTCTGATTGTTCTAAAAATAGAACATTAGAGATGGTAATATACATTTCAAATAAGCACAGATATACATCCTATTTGAACCTTTAAAAGTTCTTTGTCTTCTTATAATTCTATAATAACTGGAAAAATATTTTAGCTTATGATTAATAATTCCATTTTCATTAATTTTATATGACAAATAAAAAATGTGACAAAAACTTGGTTTTAAATTAAATGAAAATTACCATGGCCTAAAATATTTTCCCCATATTCTTGTTTTAATTTACCTATAAGAACAGAACTGAGTTTTAGAACTTTGTTACTTGCTCTTCTTTACTTGTTTTATGTTTAACTTTATTCCTATCATATTTCATAGTATGAACATAAGATACTCTAATGATTATTCAAATCCTCTTTTTCCTTATTTTCAAAATCTTTTTCATCTTGACTTTCTACTTCATCTTCTGTATCTACATTGCTTCTTCCTCCTCCTCTTCCTCCTCTTTCTCATTTCTTCCTCTGTCATTTCATGTTCAGAATCTTCTAATTGTCCTTCCTCCCTACTTTCTAATTCTTCTTTCTGAGATTTCACACATGAATTGTCTGTACACATCAACATTTTATCTTCAATGTGTAAATTTCCCTGAATTTTCTTGTGATGTGACTTTTAGGGATTTCCATGTCTAGATCCTTAGAATCATTTAGCAAATATAATTACCTTTAGAATGTCCAGAAGAGTAGACTTCATAAGGGGAGACTTTGAAAAGTAGGCAGGCGAGGAATGATAGGATGAAGAGAGAACTGGCTTGAGATGTAGACTTAGGAATCTGTCATATCTTCTTTTTCACTATCTAACTGATTGTCTCCAAGAAAAGCTCTATCTTCTGTATTAACAGTGCTACTCTTTTCATCTCCTATATTAAAAACAAATAAAAGAGCACATGAACACTTCTATCATTTCAAGGCACAAAATTATATGAGTGGAAAGTCTTCAAATAGCTTACTGATTTTTTTTTTTCTGAGCAGCACTTATTTTGATTAAGTCGAATTTTGAGAGTTTCTGCCAAAAAAAAAAAAAAAAAAAAAAAAAGAAAAGAATAATGTGTATCAATAACATTTAATAGTTCATATTTCTTTTGAGGTTTGCTGTGGTGATGTCTTTAATCTGATCATTATATAGAAAATAAATTCTTTTGGGCTATTTTGTTTACCAAAAACTGATACACTAACACTTCATCATATTGTTGAAAAATACTAGGCTTTAGAATTTTTTAGTGTAAATTACTCATCATAAAGAAAGTTAAACTCATTGGTTTTAGATTCTTTATGTGTTTTGGAACAATAAAATTTAGTCTGCATTACTTTTTTGGTTAAAACTAAAAGGTAGGGAAACACCTTGATATATGTCTCAAGACTGGGGAAATCTGTTTGTATCAGGCTCCCTTTTTCTAGGTCTACTTGGTGGGTTCACTCATTCTTCTTGACACCTTCAGCAGGAAGAAATCAAAGTCTCCTGCCAACAAAATGCCACCAAACTGAAAATTACATGTTATAATAACTTCAGTTCACACAAGATCCTGAATACTTTCATTATACTACTGAAAAAAATGCTTAAAATGCAAACTGTATTATATTGTTTCAACTTTTTTGTGTTGTATATATGCACTTGGGATTTATTCTCTAAAAATTATCTGGTTCTAGGAAAAGTTGCAAAGGTCCAGTCTAATGATGGATATTTTATTTGTATTGTTTGTTTTTAAAGTCAATGTGTCATAGTGACCTCTTTGGCAGTTTTGAAAAACTATTGGCGCACTATTCAAAGAAATATTTTAAGTACATGAAAATTAATTAGAAATTTAAAAAATCATGCAACCTTTCCAAATGGGAACACCACAAGTTTTTGTTATATAACCTTAACTGTAACCTCACTGCTTCCAGATAATCCTACTTCACCTCCCTTATCAATTCATTATCCCACTCTCCACCACAGCTCTTCCAATACCTTTTCATCCTCTCTCAAACCTTCCATTGTTTCCTCCTCCCCCAAACTTGCTTCATATTTTATTGAAAAAAAAATGAAGCTATTTGGTGTGAGCTCTCTCATCTCTCCTCTTCCACATCTCCTATCACTTAGATGCCGTCTGTTCTTATCTCCTTCACCCTAACCTTGCATGATAAAATGGGTTTACACTTACCAAGTAAGCTGAGCTCTCTACTTGTTCAAATAATTCTGTGCCATTTCATCTCCTTCAACAGATTTGCTCCTCTCTCATAACTGTATCATTGATTTTTAATTTTTGCAATCTACTATATCATTCCCTATTTCCTGCAAAATGTCCATCTTGCCCACATGCAAAGTCCTCCCTAGATACTTTGATCACTGCTATCATATCTCTTCTGTCCTTTGTAGTGCCCTAAGTCACTGCCTATCATATGCCATCCTAACGCCTCCTTACTGCAAGCAGTCAGAAATGTAACCAAGTCTGTTATTATTAGAATTAGAATTAAAGCAACAAAATTGGAACCCAATGTTTACAAAATAAAGATAAATCATAAACCTCAAACTATCTACCAAAAGAAAAAAAGAAAGGAGATGGATATATCAAAAAAAATAATGGTTAGTGCATCAAAGCTGCAGTCACAGAGATCCAAGTTCAATTTCTGCCTCAGACACTTACTAGCTGTGTGATCCTGCAAGCCAAGTCACTTAATAACTATTTGCTTCAGTTTCCTCTTCTGTAAAATGGTAATGATAACAGTACTTAACTGCTTCAGGCTGTTATATGAATCAAATGAAGTAGCAATTGTATTGTGATTAGTACTGTGTCTACCATAGGATAAGTGCTATATAAATATTATTTACTATTAATTACATATAGTCCATTACTAATCCAAACCATTGACTTGGGCAGGGCGGGGGTGGGAGGGAATCATTCAACTCATACTTTTATGTGTAAGTTATTCTATTATATTCAATAGGAGATAAAAAGATGTTCTGCTTGGAAGGATTTATAAGATTCTTTCACCAATAACTGTGAAAAATATGGCATTAATGGACATCAAAAGAGAGAGAGAGCCTATTTCCACAAAGGAAAAGAGACAGAAATGAGATAAAGGAAGATTTCATTGAACTAAGTAACATTTGAACTAAGCCTTAATTCAAACATTAATCTATAATTTACAGGGTCAACAGGTAATTGGTTGAGAAAGACATTTCAGGATGAAGAAATTTTGAAGTCTTGGAGGTTGGAAAGTACAAGGAATAGTCAGAGAATAAAATTTCTATGATGCTTAGAATTTCTTTAGGCAAGCAATGAAAAGTTAGGTCTTAGATTTATACCTCATGGTGAGGCAATTGTGTTTAAGAGACTTGCCCAGCGTCACACAGCTAATATATGTTAAGAGTCTGAGGTCACATTAAAGCTCAGGTCTCTTCTTATTCCAGGGCCACTTGCTCTACCCATTCTCCCATCTAGTTGTCCATATTAATTTAAACATTTAAAATTAAGAGCTGTAATAAATGCAATGAGATTTTTGATCAACTATGGAGGGTATATTTTATCAAACCGAATATTGGAGACAAAATCAACAGGTTTGAAAATATTTGGATCTGTGTTACAAAAAAAAAGTTAATATTTTAAAACTAAAAGAATAGAAAAAGTTTGGAAAAATATTTCAAAACACCATATAAACTAAATCGGATTATGACAATATGTAATATGTATATTTAACCCTCAACTGTTAGGGGAGCAACTTGCTAGTGGCTGCTGGATGTTATGGGAGCCACCTGCTGGGAATCCAACTCAGACCAGTAGAATGGATCCCTTCATGTGAGAGGATGATGATGATACAAGGAGACTGAGAGGCAGTTGCATTCTCTCACCTCTCTTCTCTTCCTTCTTGCCTCAAGTTTATTTCATACCCAAACCACAAGCAACATCTGTGTCAGTAAAGGCTGATTTGCAGTTCCTTCAGGGTTGTTATGATTCACAGCTGTGGGGACTTTTGGACAACCAACCTGCCCCTTCACACTTAGGCATGGTCCTCAATACTCAACATTCACATACTTTAACTTTTGCAACTTCCAGCATTTGTGTGATTAATTATTTTCACTTTCATGCTGACAATCTGTATTCACAATAAAGGGGAAAAAATGCTGCAAATTTGTGGAAAAACTGATGTCTATCAGGCCCTTCATTGGTCTTTGTTCATCCTATTTTTATGGATTGAAGATTTCTGTGCATTCTGTTGCCTTTACAAATTCATTTGTCTGCCTTTAAAATTCAAGGTTTGTATATATAACATATATAATATTATAATATAATAATAATATCATAATTAGATCATAATAATATCATAATAGATAATATAATAACATATTATAATATAATAATATATAATATATAATACTATAATTATTATGCTCCCAAAGGGTAGTGCAAACCTCATGGAATCCTCTGAAAAAGAACATTGTATAAATATATCTCATTATAAAAAGAATATAAGAATATAGATGACACATTGAAATGAGTTTTTCTTTTAAAGAAATTATAAACACAAACTTTACAAATCATACAACAATAAAAACTATAATCAATCCCAGTATCACAAGATTATGTAGCTTAGAAAAAACTTATTAAGCAGATATTGTGTGTGTGTGTGTGTGTGTGTGTGTGTATGTGTGTGTGTGTAAAATGTATATGTCAGACAAAATGTTAAATTCTGGGAATAAAAAAACAAGCAAAAGGAAAGACAGGTTAAATTCTAATGAGAAAAAGGAAGCAGGAAAAGAGTCAAAGATTAGGGATTCACCTGGGAGCATGTCAGAAAATTAGTCTATAGAGTAGGAGGCTAAACTAAGTTAGAAATAAGCCATCTCTAGTCAAAGATTACAAACTTTGATGGTCATAGGAACCTAACTCCCTCTTTCCCACATGTTCAATGTATAATTTGACCTTCGATTCATTTTCTAACATTATGACCACTACAAAAACTGAAATCTAAATCTAATCTCTAAATCTAGTAAAATATCTCAAAATGAAAAAGTGATAATAAAAATATAACTTTATGAAAAATGTTCCAATTCCTAACAGTTTAAGAAATGTAAAAATCAACACAAGTTTATTATATCAACCAGAAGATCAAAAATTACAAATCGCAGGAAATTCTAATATACTACTAGTAAGATTGCACATTGGTACACTGTGCACATTGTGCAATTGTGGCACATTGGTATTTTTTGGGACAACATACAAGAGTCATAAAACTGATCATATCTTTTGCTTTTATTGTTATGATTCCATTGCTAAGAATTCATACTAAAAGAGCACAGGAAGGAAAAAAAGGATCTAAGTGTACACAAATATCCATAGTTGCTCTATTTCTACTAGCAAAATATTGAAAGCAAACTGTACAGCCACCATTTTGAGAACACTATTATTTAGAAATGGATCATAGATTTGGAGCTAGAAGGGACCTTAAATATCATCTAGGAAACAAATATTTTAAAATGTCATATATATTTAAGAGTGCCAGTCATGGAATATGAACCCTGATCCTCCCACTTTAAATTTAATACTCTTTTCAATGCATAGATAAATATAAAAGTACAAGAAAATATGGAGACTGATATAGAAACTGTAGCAGAAAATAAATTGTAAAAAAGTTGTTTTCAAGTAGTTTTTCAGAAAAAAAAAAAAAACTAAGCTAAAGGTGGGGAAACTTGAAAGAAAGCCTGACACAGAACAAAAACTTATTTGCTTTTAACTCCTTAAGATCCATTTAACTCCATTTTGGTCTTTGATGTTAAATACTAAGGGATTTTATATTATACTATGTTAACTATATATTTTTAATAAATCAAAGCACCCTCCAAACAGAAATTTAAGAGTAAAGAAACTTTACCTCCATATTAAAATCGAATCTATTATCTGTGTTTGGCCAGGGATCATCAGGCCCTGGTTTGTCAGAGAGTCTTTTAAAAGAAACCAAAAATTAATTTTATTTCCAGAAGACAAAACATCAATAATCATCAAGGAAGCCTCATAGTTGTTGCAAGATGCTTTACCCCCAATGATACATTACAAATGATACAATGATTTAATAGAGCAAGGTACATCAACTATTCCTATTCTAAGATTTATTTTGACAGAGAAGAAAATGTTGGTGTAGAAGCTCTATTTTCCACAATAATCTCACTTTCTATTTTTACATTTCTCTAAAGCTGACAAAGGACATATGACATTATAAATCACAGAACTATCAAAATTCTGCAATCTATGTGTAGCATGTCATTGTCCTTTGTACCTTCATTACTACCTTCTGACAAACATTTTCACCATTTTTCTTAAAGTTACCCTCCACAGGTTTCAACTCTAGATATGAGTTGTCATTATTGTTCAGTCGTTTCAGTATGGTCTTGACTCTGTGTTGGCAAAGGTACTGAAGTGGTTTGCCATTTCTTTCTCCAGCTCATTTCACAGATGAGGAAACTGAGGCAAACAGGATTAAGTGACTTGCCTGGAGTCACAAGCTAGTTAAGTATAATTCAAACATGAATTCTTGATTCCAGGTTCACTACTCTATCCACTGCTTTGCCAAACTGCTATATATATATATATATATAGAAAGATATTAAGGGCATTCATTCCTAGATATCATTGATAAACCAGGTCAGGTAATATATGATAAGACTAAAAACCATTTGAATAATGACATATTCATGATGTTTTTTTGGATTAGAATGTCCATTTCCTATTACTACTAATCCAAGTGCACCATTTCCTAATTTAAGACTTATCTCCTTACAAAAAATTTCCATGAATCACAAAATCAGAAAAAATCAATTCAGGTCAATAAAAATTTTACTTGATTCCCTGTATGTTCATCAAATAAAATTAAGTCTTTTATCTTCCTTGCTAGAAACATTTTACATATTTATTGTGGTAATTTGCTTTTAGGTAGTGTTTTATCAATTTGTCTGGAGTGAAAGGGAAGATGAGTTGAGTGGGGTATATGACTTATGATTGACTAGGGCAGGGAATTTTTTTAAAGCTTTTTATTTTCAAAACATATGCATGGGGGCAGCTAGATGATGCAATGGATAGAGCACCAGCCCTGAAGTCAGGAGGACCTGAGTTCAAATCTGATCTCAGACACTTAACACTTCCTATCTGTGTGACCCTGGGCAAGTTACTTAATCCCAATTGCCTCGTGCAACAAACATATGCATGGATAATTTTTCAACACTGACCCTTGCAAAATTTTGCATTCCAAAATTTCCCCTTCTTCCTCCCTACCCCTTCCTCCAGATGGCAAGCAATCCATGTTAAACATGTTAAAAATGTTACATTCAATACATGCATACATAATGCAGATGAGCAACTGTTGTGTGTCAAGAGAATTTCCAGGGGACACTTGCTGAGGGTGGCAAAGGAAGAACTTTAACTCAATTTTTCTTTACTCCCTGACTCACTCCCTTGTCCAATAACCTCAAAGCCCTTCTCTTTTCAGTTCTTTAGATCTGTTAGCACCAAAACAGCATTTCTTTTAGTTCCAATTCTTTGATAGACATGCCAATTTCCTTATCCTTATACTTGCCAACTTACTCATTTGGTCTTTTTTTTAACACCCTTCTTTTTCAGTTGAATTCCATCTCTTTTTCCTCCCCTCCTCCTCCTTATACCCTTCACCTTGTCTTATGTCCTCCTCCATCTCTTCAAATCCTTCTCCTTGGCCTCACTTTTTCTTCCTTTAGATGAAGTCTTTCTCCTGCAGCTTGAGTCACTACAATTTCTCAAGGTTTCCTGAATTTATTAACTTTTAATCTTTTATCTCTTTCAAAATTCTGAATTTCTTTTCCTTCTCCAGCTACTTTTTTCAATCTTTTTGATGTGAACTCCGAAAAGAGCTCAGTTTGTCCCCATTAATATGAATAATGTAAATGCTTCAACAAGTCCATCAACCAAAATCCTGTACCAAAGCAGGTCAGTTTCCTAGCACTCTCCTTAGCATATCCAAGACTGACTCAGTCATCTCATTATGCATCTTGCAGCTATTCACATAGACACTAAACCCCTCCCTGTGCCTTCCCTAACTCCTCCCTAATTTGTTTCCGACCAAATTCTAGATTCAGTCCTTATTTCCCTCCCCTTCTTCCCTCTGACTTTCAAAGCCATGTCACTGGAAGCATCTTGCTCAATCATATATGATTTAGCCCATAAGTTGTTTGAAATTAATAAATGCTTTGTGGCTATAAAATATCTCAGGTAAATTTATCACATTAAGAACTACTCTCCCACCTGGTACCTGGATGCTTCATATATTTGATACTTCATCCTTTAGATAAAAGTAGTTAGAAAGGTTCTAAATGTTCAGCTTCTCTGTATCACAGGATTCTTCCCACAAGTCTCCTGACACAATGACTCCCCCTCTTTGCCTCTTGTAGGGGGTCAAATTTTTTTTTCAAAAATTTTGTATCATTTCTAGCAATACTTCATTCCACTTGATCATCTAGAAAGTAGAAATGTTTTTTTTTCCAGAATTTTTCACTTTCTTCTATATTAAGACTAACTCTTATCACTGGTAGTAACAAAGTGCACAGAATCTGTAGGTCACTGCAAAATAACATTCTGCTATTCTGTGGAAAAATGAGCTGACTAAAAGTGATTCACTTGGTCATTAGCCATTCTTGTTAATGGCCTTTACAGCTAATGCTTTGCCACATCTGTTTCTAGGAGCTCCAGAAAAAAAAAATTAAAGACTTGCTACTCCTTCTTGATGCGGTTTGAGTGGTCTCAATTCCTGGTGGTCAAGCAGTTAGTTAGTGGCAATAAGAGAGTTGTTAAGAATCCCCTTTAAGTTGGCTGCAGGTTTAGAGTGAAATAATTCACTCATTCCCGAATTATTAGTTGCAACATGAAAGTTTATTGTTGGATAGAAATCAGTTTCTAGTGGGAAATGGAATTTTGTCACCGAGAATGCTTTCTCAGTGGGCAGAATGGTCCTGGCAGCTCAGTGAGCTATCTAGGTCCATCTGCAAAGGCCTTAGTTGAAGGAAGCTGTTATATTGGGTTTTTTTGGTGGAGGCTGGGACAGCCCAAGCAGATCAGACCAGGTGGGAGGCTGGGACAGATCAGATCATCAGATCAGGATTCCTCAATTGAATGAGAATTTAGAATTTCTATAGGAGTTGATTCTCTTGTCCTGAAAGGTCTGGGCTCTGTCTGAACTCTTTGGAGCCTGGGAGATCCTGATCAAAGGAGACACAATCTCAGAATGACAATCTTAAAGGGAACAGTTCCCGTCTCCCTTCATCCTCAAAATACAATGCCAGCTTGCCCACATATCTCTTAATTGGCAACAAAAATATCCATGCCAACGGATCAAAGTAGAAAAAAGCAGCTTTCCACCTCTATTGTTGGTGTTCCAAGAAGAGTTCCAAGCAGAAACCACTCACCAGACATTCCCTCTTCTTTTCTATTCTCTACTTGCTGAGAAATGTCCAATAGCATTTCCTATCTTGACTTAAGATCCTTGTCCCAGTGACTAATCCCCACCCCGTGTAGGTAATTCCTTTACCTGGATACTTAGATAAAGTTCCATAAGTATAAGATGATTCATCTTGGTACTGCAGATGTGCCTTAAGAGGTTTATTAGAGATCCATCCCAGATGGCTACTATATAGCATAGCCGTATGGAAGAATACAGCTAGTTGATTCTTCATTCATCTAATAACTATTAAGTAATATTGGTATTAGGATGTTGTGCATAGGAAGTTGAGCACAAGGTAAAAATATAGTGCATCCATTGCTTTGAATATCCTAGTTTTGTGAATCCAAACAAGTCACTTAATCCTTCAGTGTTCTCAGGGAAGTCTTTGAATACAGAACAGTTACCAATCTGATGGATAAACAAACATACCCACATGCACACATACAGAGACAGACATAGTGCGCATACATATGTATATATGGATGTATGCATATGTTTATATATAGTCATATTTTATATTGTATTTATGCACAACCATATGTACATATATACATACATGCATGCATATATACACAAACACATTAAGTGTTTAGTAAACCTAATTTTTTGAAAGATAAAGAAGTAAAAACATGGATGAAACAAAAACCAGAGGGAATTGGTTAAACTGAAGATGTGTTTTTAGGGGAATGAGAGTCTGCTTTGCCTTGGTCTAAAAAACCTATTAAAGACTGAACCTGAAGATCAATTAAAAAAAAAAGTTAACCTGTTGTGAACCCTACCTGCTTAGAGATTCTTCTGCAGAACTTTCTTCTGCTATTGTAGAAAAAGTAAAATACAATTAAAATTTAAATATTAATACATGACATTAATATGAAAAGCATAATTTTAAAGCACTGCTACAATGGGTTTTTTGAGCAATGACAATATGATTCAAATGGAATTATGCTATAGATAAATGTTTTGTAAGTAGCAAGAGGTGGGTCTTAAAGTTTTAGATATCTGTCAGTGATTTGGCTATATTAACCCTTTCATGAGCAGGCTGCTTCACATTGGCAGAATATAATATCTCCAGCAGATATAAATAGAAGGAATAAACTGCTATAATGGTTTTTATATGACTTTTTTTTTATGTAAGTAGATTGAGAAAGACCACATTTGTTTCATTTTTCTACCACAATCCTTGCAGATGTAATGTTTGGAGATATCATACTCCTACATACAGCATGACGTGGCATGCCCTGTTTGGTACATTCTGTAAATCAGGTTTATTGTGGCATAACATATTTTTTAGCCCTTCTCCATGGACAAGAGATCCAAAATAATTTATCTTGTCTAGACCTCTACAGTCCACCAAAAAAAAGGGATTGATAAGTTTCAAAATAATACATTTTCTCTTTTCAAGCCTTTCTGAGGAAAGCTAAAAATAAAAATAAAACTTATGATGTACAATGCACATCTATTTCTTTTGACCTTCTACTCCATGATAGTTTAAAGATATCTAGATGGGCAGTGAAATAAGCACATTTTTGTGCCCATCATACTAGTCTTACAAGGGAAGGAACTAAGAGGTCATTTGCCCATTGCACCATGTATCTTTATTATTTGATTCATAATTATCCTCCAAAATTTACTTTCTCCAATCCATCCAACAAGATGCTGCCAGATTTCTCCTCGATTTCATTTGTATGGAAATCCCAGTGATAAAAAATTACCTCCAGTGATAAAACAGGCAATTTCTCTGCAAATTATATTCTAAGTGAATTAGTAACCTGAGGCACTGAGAAGTTAAGCAACCTGTGTAGTCAATCAGCTGGTATGAATCTGAAGTAAATTTTAAACCTTTGACTTCTTACTGTAAAGGTCAGCTCTTCATCCAATTTTCCCAACTGGTTAGGACCTACAAGAGTGTTCACTGTTGTCTAAGCAAACTGAGAATTTAGCATTCCCTCTACACCTTGATGTGTTTTGGAATTAGATTTCAGTACAGAGCATAGTACTTATTGGCACCTAGTAATGATTATATGAGTAACAAATATGACTGACTTTCTTCTTCCCCATTTAAACATAAATAAACTAAAAATGTTATGCTATACTGTGCAGGATAAAATGGTGCTTCTAGATATTTTCCCATTGGGTGGAGAGTCAAAAGAAGTCAACTAAATTAATACAGAACAAAATATCTAGTGCTTCTTCCTACTTAGATATAGTCAGGATATATTTTACAATATTAGTTTTTAAAAGAATAAAAGTTCTAAACCCCTCAAAACTGGTGGCAAGTTGTCTACAGTCTCATTTCATACCATAAACATGATTCGAAGAGACAGTCAAGTTATGTGGCAAAGTAAAATTTACATATAAAGCAAAATAGAAAAAACCATGCTTTGTGGGCTTGTACCTTAGTACCTCTCAGAACTTCTTGTGAGACACTATCTCAATCACATTTCATTTTTTTAAAATTAGGGTATATTCAACCAGCACTACAGAATGATTGCAACAAAACTTCTGTATAGTTGTCATTTACATGGACACATTGAAAATTGAATCAAGATTAGTGTCAGGTTGATATTCCTTCCCTCTTTGTAGTACATAAGCAATAAAATAGTTTGCAAAACTATCTTATTAATTTATCTTTTTATATATAACATAGAGAATACTTATAATAGGAATGTAATAAATATAATATCAATATAAACACGAATTGAATTAACTCAGTCCAATAATGAATAATACAAAAAACTATCATTGCGAAGTAGTTTTAACAACAGGAATTTCAAACAAAAATCTTTATATTTTAGATAAAAAGTTCAAACTCTTAAAGATTTTTTTTTAATACTAGAAATGGGGGTACCTAGGTGGCGTAGTGGATAGAGCACCAGCCCTGAAGTCAGGAGGATCTGAGTTTAAATCTGGCATCAGAGACTTAACATGGCCTAGCTGTATGACCCTGGGCAAGTCATTTAACCCCAATTGCCTGAGCAATAATAATAATAATAATGCTAGAAATGCTAAAAGTTTCAACTATTACCTTTCCCTCCTCAAAATTATCTTTTAATCATTTTTAATAAAATGTTCAAAGCTTCTCAAGTTCAAAAACTATACACAACTTTCTAATGATATGCCATAAAGAAAAAATATCAACATAATGGATCCTATTTTATTTTATTCTATGTAACATTAGCTAAACAAAAATGGTCAGACAATACCCAAAATAAAATGTGATCTAGGCAGCACCTTTAGAGACTTAATTATTATATGAACAAACATGTTTATTTGGCTATTCCACAGAATATATTTCCCTGAAATTCTTGTTCCTTTTGTCTTCACTGGAGTTTCCCTGCATTTTTATATCCAAAAAGAAATAGGCATAAAAGGGATACAATATGAAACAATTAAATCAGAAAAAAATATGAAAATAAGCAAACTCTATTCTAAAAAGAATGTAGAAATTGCTAGTACAGTCTATTTGATTTATTAATTACTAAAATGCTAATTATTAAAGTATATTTACTATTAAAGTAATTATTTTAAAAGGATATTATTAAAACCTTAATGAGACAGTCAACTGATTTTCTGTCACTAACTATAGTTCCTCATTTCCAAAGTGTCTGTGCCAATCTACCAAATGGATGCCTTTTCAAAAACACATGATGACCACCCATTCAATTAATCTACTACTTATATGGTTTTCTTTATTTACTTCCAATCTTGTTCTTTATCTAATAACACAACACTAAAAATACAGTTTACTCAATAAGTGCTGTTGTATAAAGAAAGTCATTATGTGTTACTACAGAAAGAACAGGGCAAAAAGTAAAAAGCAATTTACCCAACCAATACAAGTAAAATGACCTCTTTTTCCTATGAGAAGTATGTATCCTTTCCCAAGACTGAAAGAAAACTATTTTAAATAGTAAAATTTCCCAAATCATACCTGTAATTTCAAATTCCAAGTTTTTGCGTCTGTATTCTACCCATTTTTCATTAAAGAGAAAATATAACTTTTAAAAGATAAAGTTTCAAGACATTTCCCCAAAAGATAAATGTCAAAGATTATAAGAACAACAAAAGTAATGTGAGGAAAAGAATTTGAAAACATTATAACATTACTTTAATGTGAGTTATTCCTATTATTAATCAAAGGGCACAAAATCCAAAGGAATTAAACAACTAACTACAAATGGCCATATTTTGTTCATTTCAAAAAAATTTCAAACTGTTTGAACCATGTGCTGAAACATGCCACTTTTTATTTTATGGCTGATCCTGCTTTTGTTTGTTTGTTTTTTGAGCAATAAAATATTAAAACAATAAAGCCTGAGCTAGAAAGGATCTTAGAGGCCACCTACTCCAACCTCATTATTTCAGAGAAGAAAAAACTGTAAGTGAGAAATGTCAAGTGACTTGTCCACATTCATAGAGGGAGTATGAAAGGTAGGATTTGACCCCAGGATCTCCGACTTCAATCTGTGTTCCTTCCACTACTGTTCCAACTTCTCTTCATTGAAGATGATAAGTATAATAGAATTATTTCCCAAATGCTGAGCATATAGCATTCTATCTTCAGTCTTATCCAAAACAGACTATGAAAATCATGGTCATGCAGGTCTGAGTACTTATTTAGAAGTGAAAGTGATATTTATGACCAAAAGAATCTACAAATTATGAATTAAAGATTTTCAGGCAATTGTGGAGACAAGTTAAGAAGTGTTTGAAATGATAAAATGCACAATTAAAGGTTTTTTTTTTTGTCATGCTAGTATTTATGTGGTATAAAATATTTTCTGAAGGAGGTAGACAATGAGTACTATTGTACTTGCCTAGCCATATCATTTATATGATATGAATAAAAAATTCAAATCAAAGATACTAAAAATTGAATTAACACAGAAATGCAGTGTTTTAGAATAGGTAGAATTTCAGAGGGTATTCCAAACCCTTCACTTTGTGTTTATAAGTAGAAACAAAAGAAAACGGGTTCGAAAAGCTAGTTCATGGTAGAACCAGGACTAGACCACAGGGTCCTCCTTCTCTTATCTCCACTACAGTATTGTTTCAGTTGAGAAGGCTATTTTGTATTTGTTGGCATTTGTCATGGTATTAACCATGACTTGTACAGGAAGATGAAATTACACAATTAAAATTATAGTTGTGCAAAAAACAAATTGAGTATCTATTTTCAGAAAGCAGAAGGAAAAAAAGGGACTTCTGGAATTAAATGTTATGGATAAATTGTGACTTTTCCACTGATAACCCTCAATTAAAATATCAGTCACCAGTACAAATAACTAGGGAGTACTCAATAATTTGTCAAAGTACCAGAAAATTCAAATTTAGGGTTTTTCACAAAATTGGGGTTATTAACAATTAGGGTCTACAAAAGAATGCAAATATTAATGCAAGATAGCAAGTTGTTGGTTCCAAGGATGTTAAAGAGGGCTTCCAGGCCCCAGGATGAGGACTCTAGTGTACTCATTATTCATGGTTCACTTTGAAAATATAATTTATAGGAAAACTTAATATGAAAAACTTACATAGTAAAACTCAAGGGGAAAAAAGGCCCTCACCTTATTATTGCTCTAAACTTTGTCCCAAAACAATAAGATTTAAGGTTTATGGTGATAGATCAGTCACTGCTCAAGTTTAAAAGAACTGGCAGATCACCAGTTTTGAGTGTAATGATGCATTAAGCAATGCTATTCCTATTACATTTGCTTATAAAATCACGAACGTTACCAATTTTTTGGAACAGAAAATAAGATGGAACAAATAAATATTTTATGTTGGAAGATGAACATTTGAGGAAAAGCAAGTAGATTTCATAAAAGCAAATCATTATAATTAACTCTGCTTATTTATATCCCTAGTAATTAGGTTTCTGGGCCAGATTTGAATTCAAATCCTCCTGACTTCAGGGTTGGTTCTATCTACTATGCCATCTAGCTGCCCCATCCCTAGCTCTTATCATTTAATATATTAACATTAATACATTTACTCATAAACTAAGATGTTTGCCTTATACAGAAGTGTTATTGGTTACTGTATATTGATAAAGAATGGCCTTCTTCTGTTTGATTGAACTATCAATCTATCTATCCATACATCCATGCATTACTTATTTTCCCTACATATAAAACCTAAGAAACAAACAGTATTGTCAAATATACATTTTTTAAGTATTAAAGAATTTTCATATGATTTGGTGTTTGGTATATTTAAAATAATGTAGAAATCAGAAAATTGATAGAATAGCCTACCTAATTTTTTGATAGAGCAGATTAAAACTGTTTTTGCAGTTTCAGGGTAATTAAATGATTTACCAAAAATAAACCAGTGCCTATCCCTTTTAAAATATAAAATGGAAATAGAAAAATAGAGAACATAAGAATGTTAAATTGTGCTTCATTATTTTTAAAAATTATTTATCTGGGTTTGTCAGTTCTACCTTTTTTATCCAGGGAAGGTGCGTCCAAAACAAATCCAGTACCAAAAGCCTTCTCTTAACAGCTGATTTAGGATAGACAGCTCTTATTACATTCCTTTTGTTTTTCGATTTGCTTGTCATAAATATGTCTAAAATAAAAATTAAAATATACTAAATCTACAACAACCAAGATAAAAATTGTATGTAACAAATCTTTGTTGTATCTCAAATCCTAGATTATTACAAATCTTTTTGTTGTTTTGATAAATTGTATGGAGCAAAACTAGTCATTCAATGTAGATATAATAAACATCTTCAGAATCACAGTATTATAGAATTATCAGCTTAAAACTGAAAGGATTTATATAGGTCATTAACTGTAATCTCTTTTATTTTATTATTAAGTAACTGGAATTCCAGGAAGGTTACAATTGTCCAACATCTCATTTATAGTGAGAAGCATAATCTCTCCCCAGGTCTTCTGACTCCAAATTGAGCACCTTACCCCTGCAAACTGTCTCTGTGAATTCTAATGTTGACTATTCACACTTAAGATTCTTTTTAGTTAGCACTCATATGAAGATATTCAAGACATGATGTGATTTTTCTTAAAATTAATTTTAGGTCTCTTACAAATGAGAGGGGTAAGCAAGAGACTAAAATAATAAGAAAAAAAACTACTGTCTATAAATTTGCATTTTTGTTAAATTATATAACTTGTGAAGATGAAATATAAAACATTAGAAAACCTTCAAAAACTACAAAAATGGCAGGTATTATCATTATTACTTCTGAAAAGTTAGATCTCATATTACATAACTATCTTGTATCCTTTCTCTTGCCTGTGTCCTGCTGAATTTCGATAACCTAAGTTTGCCATTTGATTAATTTCTTCTTAGTACCTTTAAATATGAAACAGGTAGAGGTCTGTCCACTAGAGGTTGTCGATTTTCCTAGGGCTATAATGAAGCATGTGGCAATTCTCAGAGCTGGAGTTTGCCAAATGTCTGCTGGACAGTGATTATATCATGCAACTATGCAAGCCACATTCACTCTCACTACCATGGAGAAAAAATTCTTTTAGATTCAATTATATAAAGATAATTAGAATTATGTTAGCACTTACAGAGGATAATCCTAGAGTTTAGCATATTTCTCAACTGTCCATCCATCTGGATCTTGGAGAGTGTGATCAGCATTATGGTGAAGAAGAGTGACCAAGCCTAATGATTCCACACTGAGTTGTGAACGAATCCAACCATTTTGGAGAGTAGTTTGGAACTATGCTCAAAAAGTTATCAAACTGTGCATACCCTTTGATCCAGCAGTGTTACTACTGGGATTATATCCCAAAGATTATAAAGAAGGGAAAGGGACCTGTATGTGCACGAATGTTTGTGGCAGCCCTTTTTGTAGTGGCTAGAAACTGGAAACTGAATGGATGTCCATCAGTTGGAGAATGGCTGAATAAATTGTGGTATATGAAAATTATGGAATATTACTGTTCTGTAAGAAATGACCAACAGGATGATTTCAGAAAGACCTGGAGAGACTTACACGAACTGATGCTGAGTGAAATGAGCGGACCAGGAGATCATTATATACTTCAACAACAATACTAGATGATGACCAGTTCTGATGGATCAGGCCATCCTCAGCAACGAGATCAACCAAATCATTTCTAATGGAGCAGTAATGAACTGAACTAGCTATACCCAGAAAAAGAACTCTGGGAGATGACTAAAAACCATTACATTGAATTCCCAATCCCTATATTTATGCACACCTGCATCTTTGATTTCCTTCACAAGCTAATTGTACAATAATTCAGAGTCTGATTCTTTTTGTACAGCAAAATAATGTTTTGGTCATGTATACTTATTGTGTATCTAAGTTCTATTTTAATATATTTAACATCTACTGGTCATCCTGCCATTTAGGGGAGGGGGTGGGGGGGGGGGTAAGAGGTGAAAAATTGGAACAAGAGGTTTGGCAAGTGTTAATGCTGTAAAGTTACCCATATATATATATCCTGTAAATAAAAGGCTATTAAATAAAAAAAAAAAAAACTAATGATTCCACACTGACAGCAATCATAAGAGCCATTCTAGAATAACAAACAATTCATTTTTTAAAAAATTTAAACTATTCAAATTTAATAGTATTTTTTGTGGATATGCTTCAATATTCTTTAGTGTTAATATGCATGTTGATCATGAACAGTGATTGTTCATGTGCAGCATTAGAAATGCTGACTGAGTGGCACTAGGATGGGAGGGCAACTTGGTTGCTGTGCGTTTTAGAGGGAGGATATAACTATAAAAGTAGAGGGGACGAGAAGAATCTGAGACAATTTTCATGTAGTTCACAAGTAGCTGATGCTTACAAATTCAATGTTTATCATTTTAAGTATGTCTTCATAGTAAGAATAGTCGCACTTAAAACTGGTGGATAATTAAATTGGCATTCTCTTTAGGTTCAATTGGCAGGAATGCTTTGATCCCAGTTGAACACATTTAAAAGGATCACAATCTTTAAAAGGGACTAACATTTTCTTTTAACTGTCATAATGGCTATACAATTTTTCTTTTTAGTTTTAGAAAATATTTATATTTTAAATCAATGGTTATCTACACTCATTTAATTACTATGTTTAAATAATACCAAAAAGCTGTACCCACACATTTGTTAGTTTGTTTGCTCTGAACCTAATTAAACTGCAATCAACCTGTCCATCAGAGGAAGATCAGCAATGATAGTCAGGCAACTATGAAACCCTTTTGACTTCAGTCATTGCACTGAACCAACACCTTAGCTGCTTTTAACCTATGAGGCTGTTCTCTCTCACTTTGGCTTTGTAAATGTTAAGCTAGGTACACTAATGTAGGCTCTATGTGCACAAATACCATGCCAATACTTTTATTTCTTGGTTTTTAGGGTAAGGAAAACTCAAAATATAGTTTATTATTTTTAATTTTGAAAGCTAATGAATGAGTGATATTGGAATAACATGAAAAAGTTATATCAGGACAGGTTTTTATTGTTTTTAAGAACACATTATTTGCATATTTTCACAAATTAAGAAACAATACAAAATTCAATATGGACAAGTGAATAAAGTACTTTGAGCAAATTTCCAGCCAGGATTCCACAGATTTTCAATATTTAACAAATAAAAATGTTCTTTAAAAAATGCATATGGAATTTAACTTTCCTATGTATAATTTCTGTGACTCATGGTTAAAGATTCTCTTGTATATATTGTTAAATGAAATCAAGAGAGGAAGCACAGTATGGTGGAGAGAAAGCTAGCCTAGAAGTTTGCAATACCTATTAGGTCCAAGTTTTAACTCTTACACACACTGATTATATATAACCCTGGAAATTAGGCAATTGAGGTTAAGTGACTTGCCCAGGGTCATACAGCTAGGCAGTATTAAGTATCTGTGGCCACATTTAAACTCAGGTCCTCCTGACTTCAAGGGCAGTGCTCTATTTACTTTGCCATCTAGTTGCCCCCAATGCAATTTTCTAAAATTTGAAGTTGCAGAGATGATGTTGACATGCAATAGTCAAGGGAATTCCCTCTCATCGATAAAATCACCCATCCAGTCTATATCCCACAAGAAACTAAAATACAGAATTCACTGGACAGCTATGTGAGGTATGCTGAGTAATGAAGCTGATTCTATAAATTACACATGAAAAACCAGTCCCCTTAAATTATGGTCATAATTTCTTCCCTTTTTTTGGTCACCTGTCTTTATATGGAAATCATATTCTAAATCTTTAACTTGAAAATATAAGACATTTTCAAGAAATTAGGGTTATTGGATTGTAAGGGAATTCTTACTGGAATTATTTAAAGAAAAATAGAGAGATGTTAAGCCTTTGAATACGTCATGGATATGAGAGTTTGAACAAATTATAGATTGAGTTGCCTTTTCTATGATTGCTAGAGTCTCCTTCTGTTCTATACTATGTACAACCAATTGGACTGTTGTCTCTAGTAATTTGGTTGAGAGAGTAAGCACAGAGTGAGTAGACACTGTTTGCCTCTCCTATATAAAAGACTAGTTCCTGATTCCAGGCATTTTCACTAGATTTTTCATTCCTACCCCCAGCATGGAATTCTCTCTTCTCACCTTCATCTCTTGTCCCACACCTGGCTAAAATACTCATTTGTACAAGAAGTTTTTCCCAAACTTCCTTAATATTGAAGTCTTCCTCTGTTGATTATTTCTAGTTTATCCGTATGGAGCATCATGTTTATATTTGGTTTTCATGAGTGCTCTGACAGCAGGGCCTGGCTTTTATCATTCCCATACTTACCGTTGTGTGATCCCGGTCAGATTAATCAACCGTGTTTGCCTCAATTTCCTCATCTATCAAAATGAGCTGAAAAATGAAATGGCAAACCAATCCAATAATTTTCCCAAGAAAGTCTGGCACAGTCGTTTTAGACGTGTCAACGTTCCAGCAGAAGAGACTATTTGCCCCCACGTTGCTACTGATTTAGAATGAGTTAGTTGGACTCTCGCTAAAAGGAAAATGAAAGTGTTTCCAATTCATTAAAGATGGACAAGATAGGAGGGAGAGGTGAAGCCAACTTTTGGGACTTGCTGTCCAAAATCTATGAGGCAAAATCTGACGCTGACCCTGTCCCAGGTGTGAGAGGTTTTGATTTAGCAAGGGTTAATGGGGTGGGGGACACCGACTCACTTGCAGGTATGAGACCTGTGAGCCCGCAGCAGTTATAACTGATTCAGCCCTAGAGCGGTCTGCAACCTTGGCAACTGAGGGAACTGAACTGCACGCGCGCTTGTCAGATCCGCGGCTCAGGCGGATGCGATAACTGATCAAGTAACGCACTTGAGCAAATGTTGGATCCGTTAGCTCTCAGCACGAGGACTAAGCTCTAGATCGTGTGGGTGGGTAAGCTCCAGGTCTTGCGTTCGAATCTCGAGACCTGTTCTGTTGCTTATTTTGGTGGCCCAGCACCTCCTCTCTGACCCTTGGTTTCTTTCGTAAAATGAAGACATTCTACTAGATAATCTCAAACATCTTGCAGCCCCTAACAATTTTCTGAAGTTGGAGGCGCCCAGACTGAAAGGAGGGACCCCAGAGGCCCGGATTATTTCCTTCTTGTGTGTAGGGGAAGGATTCCTTCATTATCTTCTTGTGTATAGGGGAAGGATTTGTATGGGGCAGACAGCGGGACAGCTGGTCTCTACCAGTCCTGGGTTCAAGCCTACCCTATACAGAATTTAAATTGCCTTATTGAAACTGTTAATAGAGGGGCAGGAGGAGGAAGGGGATTACAGAAGTTCAGTAGGGAAAAAAAATGACCGTTTTAATGGAAAGATTTAAACATATCCTAAGACTACAGAGGATAGAGGATAATGGTCTCATTCAATTCTGGGCTGATGAGACCCTGTCCAGAGTATTGTGTTTTTTAAGAATGTTACATTCTAGGAGAGACATTGATAAATTCAGAGACAGAGATATGGATAAAATAGAAAAGAATAAGGGAAGATATGACGATTTTCAAATATCCCAGAGGGATTCTTTATATCATACTGTTGCAGGCTTCCATTAGGAGAGATCATTAAAGTCTGCTTTGTTTTTTAAGTCATATACAATGAGTAGAAGCTAGAAGTATTTTGTTTTACTGACTTGTGTTCAACCCCCAAATTGTAAGGAAATTTCTGCAAAGGGAAACAGTAGTTAGTTATATAACTAAGCTTGGCCTTTCCTCCCTCCTACTTCACTGTACACACACGTTCTATTCATGATGTGAAATGTATCCTCTGCAGCATTAGCCCACATCTGTACTTTCAGCTCCAGGATGCAAATAATGCATACCCTTCCTCCCCCATCCCCCCCCCACTACTACTGCTGCTTGTTCTTGTTCCACTTTTTCCCTTTCTTCTCATCATCTCCTTGTCCCCGTCTCTCTTCCCCCTTCTTTTCCCCTCTTTCTCTTCTTATTTTCCTTCTTCTAATTCCCCTTTCCCTTCCCTCCTCTACCATTTTTCCCTCCTCCTTTCCAACAAACCAAAATATCAGCTCATCCTGTAAGTTCTCTGTGGGAATTATTTGTGATCCAGTTTGTAAATCCAGTGGTCAATATGTTGTCAGTTTTACTTGTGACATTGCTCCTCAATTAAAGTAGTCGTCTCCATTATTTGTACCATATATGATATCCTGTGGAGCTTCAATACTGTCTCTAAGTTGCATATAATGTTCTATATTATCTAATATTTAGCACAATGATCTAGCTCTTTGAATTGATTTGGACAATGCCTTGGCTAGTTAGAGGTCCCATTAAGCAAGTAACAGACTTCATTATATATTATACTGTATTTGTTATGAGCAGAAAAATAATAATTATATATTTGAAAATACATATGCTTTTTATTGGGGAAAAGATCAATGTATATGAAGAATAAACAAGTAAATTTAGTTTGTTAATACTTGGGTATAGAGGCAAATCATTAAAATTTAATGACTTACAGGTAGTTGGTTGAAACCTAGTATGAAATTTGTAGAAGTTGAAAACCATTTTCATGAATTTTTAATGAATACAGGTAAAAATAGACTAGATGAAAATGAATAAATAATGACTCCTACTATTGGTGATAGTAATAACATCCATATACCTAGTGTCTTATGGTTCATAATAGCAATTTACATACTTTTTTATAACAAATTTACAAAAAATAGGCACTTTCAATACAATTATCTTTCAAGGCTAGTAACACAGCTAATAAATTACAGGGGCTAGATTTGAACCCAGTTCTTTGAATGCAAAATTTAATATATTTTGCATTTTTTCCTTGGTTTTTCTACTTATTGGATATATATTGTGACTTTTTCTCCAGCTGTTTTTAAGATATAGCTTATGTCTATATTTGAGTCTATATATGTCATCTTCCCATTGCTTCTAAGTTTGCTTACAATTAATGCAAATATTGAATCTCGTGAATTGGTCAGGTACATAAGGTGGACTTGTACTACATGATTGAACTGAGCCGTATTTTATATAACTTCAAATAGTGTGAACTTCAGCTGGAGACAATCTGTTTTTAGTGACCTCAGAGTTTGAAATCTCTTCTTTCTTTCTTTCACCATAAAAAACTATCTATGCGGTGAGCAAATATAATAAAGATGACAATATTACCTAAACTAATCTATTTATTTAGTGCTATACCAATCAGATTCCCAAAAAACTATTTTAATGACCTAGAAAAAATAACAACAAAATTCATATGGAAAAACAAAAGGTCAAGAATTTCAAGGGAATTAATGAAAAAAAAAATCAAATGAAGGTGGCTTAGCTGTACCAGATCTAAAACTATATTATAAAGCAGCAGTTACCAAAACCATTTGGTATTGGCTAAGGAATAGATTAGTTGATCAGTGGTAGGTTAGGTTCAAGGGATAAAACAGTTAACAAATATAGCAACCTAGTCTTTGACAAACCCAAAGACCCCAGCTTTTGGGATAAGAACTTACTGTTTGATAAAAATTGCTGGGAAAATTGGAAACTAATATGGCAGAAACTAGGTATTGATCCACACTTAACGCCATACACCAAGATAAGGTCAAAATGGGTTCATGACCTAGGCATAAAGAATGAAATTATTAATAAATTAGAGGAGCACAGGATAGTTTACCTCTCAGACCTGTGGAAGGGGAAGGTCTTTATGACCAAAGCAGAACTAGAGATCATTACTGATCACAAAATAGAAAATTTCGATTATACCAAACTGAAAAGTTTTTGTACAAACAAAACTAATGCAGACAAGATTAGAAGGGAAGCAATAAACTGGGAAAATATTTTTACAGTCAAAGGTTCTGATAAAGGCCTCATTTCCAAAATATATAGAGAATTAACTCTAATTTATAAAAAATCAAGCCATTCTCCAATTGAAAAATGGTCAAAGGATATGAACAGACAATTCTCAGATGAAGAAATTGAAACTATTTCTAGTCATATGAAAAGATGCTCCAAGTCATTATTAATCAGAGAAATGCAAATTAAGACAACTCTAAGATACCACTACACACCTGTCAGATTGGCTAAGATGACAGGAAAAAATAATGATGATTGTTGGAGGGGATGCGGGAAAACTGGGACATTGATGCATTGTTGGTGGAGTTGTGAACGAATCCAACCATTTTGGAGAGTAGTTTGGAACTATGCTCAAAAAGTTATCAAACTGTGCATACCCTTTGATCCAGCAGTGTTACTACTGGGATTATATCCCAAAGAGATTATAAAGAAGGGAAAGGGACCTGTATGTGCACGAATGTTTGTGGCAGCCCTTTTTGTAGTGGCTAGAAACTGGAAACTGAATGGATGTCCATCAGTTGGAGAATGGCTGAATAAATTGTGGTATATGAAAATTATGGAATATTACTGTTCTGTAAGAAATGACCAACAGGATGATTTCAGAAAGGCCTGGAGAGACTTACACGAACTGATGCTGAGTGAAATGAGCAGGACCAGGAGATCATTATTTACTTCAACAACAATACTATATGATGACCAGTTCTGATGGACCTGGCCATCCTCAGCAAGGAGATCAACCAAATCATTTCCAATGGAGCAGTAATGAACTGAACCAGCTACGCCCAGAGAAAGAACTCTGGGTGATGACTAAAAACCATTACATTGAACTCCCAATCCCTATATTTATGCCCACCTGCATTTTTGATTTCCTTCACAAGCTAATTGTACAATATTTCAGAGTCTGATTCTTTTTGTACAGCAAAATAACGGTTTGGTCATGTATACTTATTGTGTATCTAATTTATATTTTAATATATTTAACATCTACTGGTCATCCTGCCATCTGGGGGAGGGGGTAGGGGTTAAGAGGTGAAAAATTGGAACAAGAGTTTTGGCAATTGTTAATGCTGTAAAGTTACCCATGCATATAACCTGTAAATAAAAGGCTATTAAATAAATAAATAAATAAAAAACTATCTATGCTCAGAGTTCTTTTAGCTTTTTTGCTTATTTAAAAGAAAATAGGGCAAGGGAGAGATAATCCAAGTTTCCTTTACAAATGGCAGTGGCTATCTTGGCTTAGTGTGGCCAGATCCTGTGATTCTGGTGTTTTGCTTTTTGTGTTTGTGTTGGATTTCTTATAATTAATCTGCTGCTCTACTAACTTGAAACCAGGGCAGAGTAACCAGTAGTGCTGTAGACTCCTCCCCTTACATTCTCACTACAGAGCCAACACCATCGCAGGACTGTGCACTACTTGCACTCAAGAGTTTATGCTTGGTCCACCTCCCTCCATGCTCAATTGCAACAGCCATTTTCTGGAGATCTTTGATATTATTTTCTGTTGGTAATTTGTTATACCCCCAATATTCCATGGGTTCTCTTACTCCTAAAGTAATTCAGAGGCTGAATTTGCTATTAGTGTGAGGGTTGAGAAGAAAGCTCAGAAAAAAGATGTCTCCTCTCTGCCATTTTCACTCTGCCTCTATCTATGCCTTTTTTTTTTTTTGTCTTGGCAATTGGGGTTAAGTGATTTGCCCAAGGTCATACAGCTGGGAAGTGTTAAGTGTCTGAGGCCAAATTTGAACTCAGGTCTTCCTGACTTCAGGGGTGGTGCTCTATCCATTAAGTCACCTATCTGCCCCTATCATAGGTATCTTAAAGATACTATAAGACAGTCTGGGCCCATCAAGGTTGGCTTAACTAATGTAATAAGACAATCTGGGAGTCTAAGTTCCCAAGATGATCATTATAGCATTTCCTGAGAAGGGGAGTGTTTCAGAGAAATTCACATCTATAGTACTACTAGCAGTTAATACTTAAATAGCACAAATTTGCAAATGTTATCTCATTTGTGTACTTTTATTTTTCAAAAGCTCTTTAGGACTTTCCCCTGACTTCTAGTGATGTAAGATATCTGAATTGAGGAAATGTCTCTATCATCAAATGATAGAATCTTAAAAAAAAAAAAAAAAAAAAAAAGCAGTAGCTTTAGATGTATTCATTTATTTGTTATTTTTCCAACAAGAAAATTTCTTCTCCAAAATAGAAAAACAATGTATGGGGAATATTGCACTGGAAGGGTTTTAACCCATTTATTGGTGGAATGGAATGAAAATCTTTTAAATATGCCAGTTCTTCCCTCTTTTAAATCAATTCAAGTGTTGTTTTTACAGAATAAATCCTTCACTTTTATATCTGTTACATTATGAAATATCTTAATGTTAGCAGTGATCACCTTGCAATCAAACTATTGTTTTATTCTTTGTCATTTAAAAATTTTTTAACTCAGTGCTCTAATCAAATTGTTTAGTCATCTTTTGGAGGATATTTTTCATCTAGGATTACAGAAGCAGAGTGTTGGAAGAGCTGTGGTTCTAAGAGACCCTGCAAATACTACCCCTAAATGTTTCAGCATTTCAAAAAACGTTTTTGGAAACCAACTATCTCTCTTTAGGATCCCTTTGTTAGAAATTTTTTTCTTTACATCAGAACTAAATTTGTGTCTTTACAATTTCCATTCATGAGCAAAACAAGTTTAATATTTCTCCTACTTGACAATACTTGAGAAATTCTTAATAACGGTATAATTATATATATATATATATATATATACACACACACATATATATATATATACACACACATATATATATATATATATATATATATTCACACACAGAGAAACACATATATACACAGATTCTTTTTTATATGAATTCTATAATGTAAAGAGAGGAATTTTTTCTAATACACAAATTTATATAGAAATTCTTTGAAGGCCAGAATTTTCTGGGAGATATTGAGTCCCCAAGTGATGAGTTCCAGGTGAGCTAGTGGGGTAACAGAGAAGTCTGAAAATATAATTATAATATGCTTTGAAGCAAGAAGGGAAGGTCATTGGTGGAGGTCTTTGCAAATCCAACCTCCCTGTATCTGATCAGAAAGCCAAGTTATGACATCAAAGACTCAAGATTAAATTTTCCCTATAAAAGATGCCCTCATGGTGTAGATTTTCCCTAAATCTTTCTTTTAGCGGGCCATATTCCACTTCACGATCTTTTTCCTACCCCATGCTTCATGGTGTTTTTCTCCTTCTTATAGCTAACTGTTTTAGGGTGCTACATCCCTTGTTAGGACACTGAATTGCTTCCATTCAAATTGTCTTAAGAAGGTTCTGAGAATTACCAGGAAGGATAAGAATATCATACTTCTAAATCCTCTTTGGTATCCCTAGGCTGAGACATCTGGAAACCAACAGTTCAGAGGGCAGGCCTGGGCCTGGCTGGGGCTGGATCCAGGGCTGCATGCATGTCATGCCCTAGTGTGTTCTGTCAGACCTTTTTGGCTGAGCTTCAACTGTAAAATGTTCTATTCCATCTTTTTGGTTGTTCTGATCCTCTAAAATATGCTTAAGAGTCATTATTTAAAGAAATTTGGAGCAGTCTGGGGGCAGGTTGGGCAAGTTCCTGCCTTTAGTCCATCATCTTGGCTCCATCCTTTGCATGTATTTTGCAAAAAAAAAAAAGCTATTTATATATGCCTATATATATATATATAATATCTTTACACAAAGCCAATGCAGCCAAGTATGAGAGACAAGCAAAATGCTGAGAAACAATTTTTCTATCCAGTATCTGATAAAGGCTTTATTTTTAAAACATATAGAAATTAACTAAAATTTTAAGAATACAAACGGGATTTACCAACTGATAAATGGTCAAAAGATATGAAAAATTTTCAGATGAATAAATCTCATTTGTAATCATATTAAAAATGCTATATAGTATCATTATTAATTAAAGAAATGCAAATTAATACAATGCAGATTTATTATTTCACACCCCTCAGATTTATTAAGATGACAAGAAAAGATGATAAATGAAGAGGATGTGGGGAAATTGGGACACTAATGCATTGCTCATGGGATTGTGGTATGATCTGACTATTCTTGAGAGCAATTTGGAACTATGCCCAAAGAATTATCAAATTCCACATCCCCTTTTATCCAGCAGTGTCTCTACTGGGTCTACAATGTCTACCAAGGTGATCATAAAAAAAGGGAAAAGCATCTCTTTTTGCAAAAAAGTTTGTAGCAGCCCTTTTTGTAATGGCAACTGGAAATTGAGTAGATGCTATTGGGAAATGGGTGAATAAGTTATAGTATATGAATGTAATGGAATATTATTCTATAAATAAATAATGAATGGGTTGAATTTAGGAAAGCCTGAAAAGATTTACATGAACAGATACTGAGTGAAGCAAGTAGAACCAATAGAAAACTGTACACAGTAAGAAGATTATATGATTATCAATTGTGGCCCTTTTCAACAATGAGATGATTCAAAATAATTCCATTGGATTTGTGATGGAAAGTGACATACACATTCAGAAAGAAAACTGGACACCACATATGGATCAAAGTATAGTATTTTCAACTTTTTTTTATTTCTCATACTTTTCCCCTTTTAATTTGATTTTTCTTGCTTACCATGAAGAATGTGGAATTATGTTTAAGAAGAATTGCACATGTTTAATTTATCTTATATTGCTTGTTATATTGAGGGAGCGGAGAGAGAAAAAATGCTATTAAAAAAAAGAATAATAACGAGCTGGATTTCCCTCAACTAGAATTGTAGACTGTTGGTGCAAAAAGTGATGGGTTAGTACATCATTTTATACATGAGGAAACTGAGATCCAAAGACAAAAAAGCCATTGTCAAAAGTCATATTGACAGCAAGGGACTGAGCCAAAATTGAGTAATAGTATCATAGGATTTTAAAATTAAGTTTCAGGCTTTTAGTTCAATATATGAAAAAAATCACAAATTATAATTTGTTTCACAAATATGGAAAATATTCTGCCACTTCATAAAAGAGCTTTTATGTAAGCAAAAGAAGCCTAATAATAGTAGCTTGTGAGTTATCAACAAATGATTATACTTTCAAGGTTTCCTATGAAAGCTTAAAAAGAAAAGATGGGAAAAGACAAAGAAATGCCAAAAAGAAAAACCCATCTCCTGTAAATAAAGATTAGGTCAATATATATATTAATTATATAGTCTAATGAACCCTCACATGTGGCTAATAAGACATGAAGGCTAATAAGACATTTTGAGTACCTGGAATGTTTTAATTTGATACACTGTTCTAATTAATTTAAACATGTACTCAATTAAATAAAAGCAACCTCACTTATTAATAATTTGGACTTCATTTGGTAAGAAATTCAAATTATGACAACTAATTTGATGTCAAAACTTCACCAAAAGGCTTTAGGACAAGATGATTTGAACCATAACTATGACCAACAGTAGAATTTTCTTTTTTTAAATTCATTACATAATGTGAACACAATTTTTGCAACTTCACTATTAACTTTTTAATCTGATGTGATGCCAATATTAATAATTTAATACAGAAAAATGTTCATCTCTATATATGATTAACACTACCAGCATCATGAGTCAATATGAATTGTATTTAAATGTTCAATTATATTAACAACTGGATATTTTACAATTAAAATTCTTACCATGTTCTACCACTTTTAAAAAGTGTTTTTAAAAAGAGGAAAACTACATCCCAGAGCTGACTTACTAAAGTAGATCCAAAATATTTTTTTTGAAATTTTTCTGTTTTGGCCATTTGCTATTTTAAATCTTCAAGAGTGGCATTTTCCATTTAAAACCTACAAAAAGTAAATATATTGTTAAAAATCCAAAGCTTTGAAGAACATTTAACAATTTCTTATAAAGTTCAGGTCCTCACTAATAAGGCCTGGAAGATAGATTTTACTCTTTAAATGGCTCCAAAGTTATTTCATTTGATTAGAATAAAAACATGCACAGGCAAATTAAATGAATGCAGTATATTTGGAATCAATACAAAGTTACTGAAGAAAGGAGTTAAAAAAAGAACACAGAAGGTCTTATATAAGAAGCAATGCTTTTTTGGATAAGGTGAGCTTTGATTGGAGCTAGGGATGTCAAGAGGTGGAGGTAAATTCCATTTTGTGGAATATGCAAAGGCATAGAGAACAAAGACAGACAGCATTTGGAATCTGGGATACAAATATCAGGAAAAACAGCACTTCCTTCTAAGACACATATTTGCATATAACCATTCCTATCTTCATATACATTGACATATTTAGACAAGTATATCTATTTTAAGACACATATATACATATATGTATATGTATGTATATATATATATATATGTGTGTGTGTGTGATCATTTTTAGATCATATTTAGATCATGATCTAAAAATCACAGTAATTTGCAGTTGTGATTTCCTTGGTGTAGGAAGATACTGTGTACCTATTCAAACCTGCACTCTCAAGTCTTCTAAAGTTTCCTACCAGCAATGAGAGTTCAGACTATGAACCTCAGGGTCACAGTCATTAAAAGTCAGTATCAGGATTTGAACTCTGCTCACTGAACTCAGTTCTCTTTACGGTTATTTCTGGAGATCAAAAAGCCAGTCAATTTTCTTTTTTGTTTTTTAAACCTGTGTTTTGACAACTCTTCAGAAACACTTTCTGAACTTATAATTATATATTATACTACCAACTGGATATTAAAAATATATATAATTCTTAGATAAAAAATCCTGATAAGGCACAGTTAATCAATAGGGTTTTTGAATGGACATTTTCTTGGTGGGGGCGGAGTATAGTAAGACCTGAAATTTTATTAAAATAGGGAACTTTTCATGAGGAAACTATTTCTAGCAGTGTTTATCTGTAGCAACTCTTCAATGTATACTTTTAGAGAACTTTGTGGGAAACAAAGTGACTGATTCAAAATACACAGCAAGTTACAAATCAGATATACAAACTGAACATAAATTTCCATGATTTGGAGACAGATTGTCTATACATTGGTTTATACTGTTTGTAGCCTAATTCTTGAGGGGAAAAATAAGCATTTTTTAGCAATAATTTACATGACTTGTCCTTTGAAATTTTGCTGATGCTTTCCATTATGGTCAAAGTATAGCACTTGAATTAAACCGACAACATGGAAACCAATATTTTTTGGGAACATAACATCCAATCTACTTCCCTACAGATACATTTTTCATCTCTGAAACTCTCAGGACCAGTGTCCCTTCCTTTAAAGAGATGAATTCTGCTTTAAGCCCAAGACACATTTGACATTTACATTCCCAATATTAAGTACAATTTATTTATTTAAAAATAAATTATATTTAAGCAGATTATTCCTCTATCCTATTGGAAAAAATAGTTAAATTTTGCATTATGTTATATTATGAACACATTTTGGTAGTTTATCAGTTTGATTTGCTCTACAACTAGTCATATCACTAAATTATAAAAATGCTTTAATTCTTACTTTTGTATATAATCTTCTAAGAACTTAATATACTGCTGGTTCTGTTTGTTCTCTTTTTGAGCTTCCTGCAGCTATAAAAATTCCAAACAAAATGTTTCAAAATTTTCAACTTTTCAACATTTCAACAAATCACAATCTTATCCTTAACTCTGAATTAATGATGCCTGTATGTAAACATTAAAATTTAACACTTTTATTAGTCCATCAAGTAGTAGCCCATTACATAGACAAAGCTATGGATTTTTATATTCTAACTGTCACTATATGCAATGCAAAAACATTTTACATGAGCATATACATCCCACATTACATATATAAAAAAAATCTATGATTTTAGGAGCACAGGACACTTTATCAGTATAGATTACAGTTTTACATAATTAGAAACCCTAAAGAGTTGTCTGGCATAAGTTGTCTTGAGAAAGTTTCTTGGAGTCTTCTGGCTAGTAAATCACAGAGAATGAATTGAACTTAATTTTCCTAATTCTAAACAATACACCAAAGATAAGTCTTGTATACATTAATCAAGGTTATGCTTGTCGATTATAAAGCTACATAATGAAACTCCCATTCTAAGGGAAAAACACATGATTTACCAAAAAAAAAAAAAAAGTCTTTGGAAAAGTAACTTTCTGATGTAGGTTTTGACAAATTATATTTATGCTATTATCTAAAATACATGTAATTAAATTTAGATATTTGGCAATTGCTCTTTCAATATAGGTGCTAACTCAGAAATTTTGCAATGGCTATTTTTTCATGTTGGGGAAAAAGAGAACTAGATTAAGTACCATCTAATCCCTAACCATAGTGATCTTTCTCTCTGTCTTTCTCTGTCTGTCTCTCTCTGTGTCTCCCTCCCTTTTCTCCCCCCTTCTCTGTCTCCTTTGCTTTGACTCTTGCTCTCTTAAATAAATATGTTACTTATATAACAACTCACTTGGTGCTTGTTTACATGATAATTTGCTTCATGATAAATTGTATCATTACATGATAAATGAATTTTCCCTATTTTGCATTGGTTTCCCAATGAGACGCAATTTCTTTAAGGACAAGAGAGTATGGTTCCCATATTCTTGGTAACCTAGTCAGAACTTGTCATAGCATAATTCATAGACCTGACATTCACTCATTAATGGATTAATTATTGAATAAAGAAGAAACAGAACTTTCCCACTTCTTATATAGTTACTGGCATAATTAGGGAAAAAAGAAAAGGAAGAAATGGTGCCAGTTTGCCCTGAATGTCATATTACAGAACTAATTCAAATGTACAAAGATTTATTGCTTCCTTGCTTTACCTCATAAATTTCAGTCCACACCTAGGTCCTGGACTACAGCCTGAAGATAAAGGCTTTTTTGAAAGTTAATATTTTAATCAATGTGGTCCAAAAGGAATGAGTGATAGAGCAAACAAAATGATTTGGTAAACAAAACTTATTCCACCCAATACTGATTTCTGAAAACTACAAATATTTATTTATTTTTTTTTATCTTTTTTTTTGTTTAATAGCCTTTTATTTACAGGATATATGCATGGGTAACTTTACAGCATTAACAATTGCCAAACCTCTTGTTCCAATTTTTCACCTCTTACCCCCCCACCCCCTCTCCTTGATGGCAGGATGACCAGTAGATGTTAAATATATTAAAATATAAATTAGATACACAATAAGTATACCTGACCAAAACGTTATTTTGCTGTAGAAAAAGAATCAGACTCTGAAATATTGTACAATTAGCTTTGAAGAAATCAAAATGCAGGTGTGCATAAATATAGGGATTGAGAATTCAATGTAATGGTTTTAGTCATCTCCCAGAGTTCTTTTCTGGGCATAGCTGGTTCAGTTCATTACTGCTCCTTTGGAAATGATTTGGTTGATCTTGTTGCTGAGGATGGCCTGGTCCATCAGAACTGGTCATCATATAGTATTGTTGTTGAAGTATATAATGATCTCCTGGTCCTGCTCATTTCACTCAGTATCAGTTCGTGTAAGTCTCTCCAGGCCTTTCTGAAATCATCCTGTTGGTCATTTCTTACAGAACAGTAATATTCCATAATATTCATATACCACAATTTATTCAGCCATTCTCCAACTGATGGACATCCATTCAGTTTCAGTTTCTAGCCACTACAAAAGGGCTGCCACAAACATTCGTGCACATACAGGTCCCTTTCCCTTCTTTATAATCTCTTTGGGATATAATCCCAGTAGTAACACTGCTGGATCAAAAGGTATGCACAGTTTGATAACTTTTTGAGCATAGTTCCAAACTACTCTCCAAAATGGTTGGATTCGTTCACAACTCCACCAACAATGCATCAATGTCCCAGTTTTCCTGCATCCCCTCCAACAATCATCATTATTTTTCCTGTCATCTTAGCCTAATCTGACAGGCGTGTAGTGAGTATCTTAGAGTTGTCTTAATTTGCATTTCTCTGATTAATAATGACTTGGAGCATCTTTTCATATGACTAGAAATAGTTTCAATTTCTTCATCTGAGAATTGTCTGTTCATATCCTTTGACGATTTTTCAATTGGAGAATGGCTTGATTTTTATAAATTAGAGTTAATTCTCTATATATTTTGAAATGAGGCCTTTATCAGAACCTTTGACTGTAAAATATTTTCCCAGTTTATTGCTTCTCTTCTAATCTTGTCTGCATTAGTTTTGTTTGTACAAAAACTTTTCAGTTTAGGTATAATCGAAATTTTCTATTTTGTGATCAGTATGATCTCTAGTTCTGCTTTGGTCATAAGACCTTCCCTTCCACAGGTCTGAGAGGTAAACTATCCTGTGTTCCTCTAATTTATTAATAATTTCATTCTTTATGCCTAGGTCATGAACCCATTTTGACCTTATCTTGGTGTCTGGCGTTAAGTATGGATCAATGCCTAGTTTCTGCCATATTAGTTTCCAATTTTCCACAATTTTTATCAAACAGTAAGTTCTTATCCCCAAAGCTGGATCTTTGGGTTTGTCAAGACTAGGTTGCTATATTTGTTGACTGTTTATCCTTGAACCTAATCTATTCCACTGATCAACTAATCTATTCCTTAGCCAATACCAAATAGTTTTGGTAACTGCTGCTCTATAATATAATTTTAGATCTGGTACAGCTAAGCCACTGCATTTGATTTTTTTTTCATTAATTCCTTGAAATTCTTGACCTTGTTTTTCCATATGAACTTTGTTGTTATTTTTCCTAGGTCATTAAAATAGTTTTTGGGACTCTGATTGGTATAGCGTAAATAAATAGATTAGTTTAGGTAAAATTGTCATCTTTATTATATTTGCTCGCCCTATCCAAGAGCATTTAATATTTTTCAATATGGTTAGATCAGACTTAATTTGTGTGAAAAGTGGTCTGTAATTTTGCTCATAAAGTTTCTGATTTTCCCTTGAGAAAGATTCTAAATATGTTATATTATCAGTAGTTACTTTAAATGGAATTTCTCTTTGTAACTCTGACTGTTGGATTTGTTAGTGATATATAAGAATGCTGATGACTTATGTGGGTTTATTTTATAACCAGCAACTTTGCTAAAGTTGTGGATTATTTCTAATAACTTTTAGCAGAATCTCTGGGGTTCTCTAAGTATACCATCATGTCATCGGCAAGAGTGATAATTTGGTTTCCTCATTTGCCTATTCTTATTCCTTTAATCTCTTTCTCAGCTCTTATTGACTATAGCTAGCGTTTCTAATACAATATTAAATAGTAACGGTGATAGTGGGCAACCTTGTTTCACTCTAGATCTTATTGGGAATGGTTGCAGTTTGTCTCCATTATATATGTTGCTTACTGATGGTTTTAAATAGATGCTGCTGATTATTTTAAGGAAAAGTCCATTTATTCCTATACTCTCAAGTGTTTTTAATAGGAATGGATGTTGGATTTTATCAAATGCTTTTTCTGCATCTATTGAGATGATCATATGGTTTTTGTTAATTTGGTTATTAACATGGCAATTATATTGATAGTTTTCCTAATATTGAACCAGCCCTGCATTCCTGGTATAAATCCTACTTGATCATAGTGTATTATCTTGGAGATGATTTTCTGTAGTCTTTTTGCTAATATCTTATTTAAGATTTGAGCATCAATATTCATTAGGGAAATTGGTCTATAATTTTCTTTCTCTGTTTTCAGCTTACCTGGTTTAGGTATCAGTACCATGTCTGTGTCATAGAAGGAATTTGGTAGGACTCCTTCATTCCCTATTTTATCAAATAATTTATATAGCATTGGGGCCAATTGTTCTTTAAATGTTTGGTAAAATTCACATGTAAATCCATCTGGTCCTGGGGATTTTTTCTTAGGGAGTTGTTTAATTGCCTGTTCTATTTCTTTTCTGAAATGGGACTATTCAAGCAATTTACTTCCTCCTCTGTTAGTCTGGGAAGTCTATATTTTTGGAGGTAGTCATCCATTTCACTTAGGTTATCAAATTTATTGGCATAAAGTTGAGCAAAATAACTCATTATTTCTCTAATTTCCTTTTCATTGGTGGAAGTTCTCCTTTTCATTTTTAAGACTACTAATTTCATTTCCTCTCCTTTTTCTAATCAGATTTACCAAAGGCTTATCTATTTTATTGGCTTTTTCATAGAACCAACTCTTAGTTTTATTAATTAGTTCAATAGTTTTTTTACTTTCAATATTTTATTTTCTCCTTTTAATTTTAGAATTTCCAATTTAGTATTTGATTGGGGTTTTAATTTGGTCTTTTTAGTTTTTTAGTTGCAAGCCCAATTCATTAATCTTTTCTTTCTCTGTTTTATTCAAGTAAGCCTCTAAGGATATAAAATTCCCTCTGTTACCGCTTTGGCTGCATCCCACAAATTTTGGTATGATGTCTCATCATTATCATTATCTTGAGTGAAATTATTAATTGTATCTATAATTTGCTGCTTCACCCAATCATTCTTTAAGATGAGATTGTTTAGTTTCCAATTACTTTTTGGTCTATTTCCCTAACTTTTTGTTGAATGTAGTTTTATTGCATCATGATCTGAAAAGAAAGCATTTACTATTTCTGCTTTCTTGCATTTAATTTTGAGGTCTTTATGTCCTAATATATGGTCAATTTTTGAATAGGTTCCATGAACTGCTGAGAAGAAAGTATATTCCTTTCTATCTCCATTCAATTTTCCAAAGATCCAACATACCTAATTTTTCTAATATTCTATTTACTTCTTTAATTTCTTTCTTATTTGTTTTGTGGTTTGATTTGTCTAATTCTGAGAGTGCAAGGTTGAGATCTCCTACTATTACAGTTTTGTTGTCTATTTCTTCTTGCAACTCTCTTAACTTCTCCTTTAGGAAGTTGGATGCCATACCACTTGGTGCATATATAGTTTAATATTGATATTGCTTCGTTGTTTATCTACCCTTTAGTAGGATGTAGTTTCCTTCTTATCTCTTTTAATTAGATCAATTTTACTTTTGTGATCTGAGATAAGGATGGCTACCCTGCTTTTTGACTTCACCTGAAGCATAATAGATTTTGCTCCAGCCTTTTACCTTTACTCTATATGTATCTCCCTGCTTTAAATGTGTTTCTTGTAAACAACATATTGTAGGGTTCTGACTTTTGATCAGTCTGCTATCTGCCTCCTCTTTATGGGGGAGTTCATCCCATTCACATTTACGGTTAGAATTACTAAATCTGTATTTCCTGCCATCCTAATAACCCCAGATTGTGCTTTACTTATTCTTGCCTCCCCAACCCTCTTTCCCCTTTTAAACTTATGTACCCCTCTTGTATCACGATGCTTATCCTCTTTATAATCCCTCCCTCCCCCTTTGAGTCTTTCCCCTTCCTTCCCTTATTACTCTTTTCTTTTCCCTTTTCCTCTCCCTGTTTTTAATGAGGCGAGAGATTTCCTCTAAAACAAATGTCAATTATTTTTCTTTGAGCCAACTCTGAGTGAGAGTAAGATTCACAATGTTCCTCCCTCTCTAAGTTCCCTCAGATATGATAAGTTTCCTTTGCCTCTTTGTTGGATGTGGTTTCCTCTTTTTATCCCTCCTTCCCACCTTATTCTGCCATCATCCCTTTTCCATATCTACTTCCCTTTTTTATGTTATATCAGTACAATCAAATTATACATGTATTCTTTTGTATATCCACAACAGAAATACAATTCTCAAGAGTTATTTTACCTTTTCTGCATCTCTTGAGTTCTATGGTTGGAGATCAAATTTTTTGTTTAGTTCTGGTTTTTTCTTCAGAAACAAATGGAATTCATTTGTTTCATTAAATGTCCATCTTCTTCCCTGGAAGAAAATGCTCAGCTTAGCTGGGTAGTTTATTCTTGGCTGCATCCCAAGTTCTTGTGCCTTTCGGAATATCATATTCCAGGCCCTTCTTTCCTTTAATATAGAGGCAGCCAGATCTTGGGTGATCCTTATTGTGGCACCTCGGTATTTAAATGGTTTTTTTTTTTTTTGCTGCTTGTAAAATTTTTCCTTAATCTGATAGTTCTGAAATTTGGCACAATATTCCTTGGGGTTTTTATTTTAGGGTTTCTTTCAGAAGGTGTTCGATGAATTCTTTCAATGCCTATTTTACCTTCTGATTCTATTACATCTGGGCAGTTCTCTTTGATGATTTCTTGTAAAATAGTATCTAGGCTCTTTTTTTCATCATAGTTTTCAGAAAGTCCAATAATCCTCAGATTATCTCTCCTAGATCTATTTTCCAAGTCTGTCGTTTTGCAAGTAGATAATTCATGGTTTTTCAGTTTGTCATTTTTGTTTTTGCTTGACTGATTCTTGCTGTCTCAATGAATCATTAGTTTCTATTTGTTCAGTTCTAATTTTAAAGAATTATTTTCTTCATTAGCTTTTTTACTTCTTTCTGTATATGTCCAATTGAGTTTTAAATGTATTGTTTTGGTCTGTGGAATTTTTTTCCATTTCACTAATTTTTTTAGTGAATTATTTTCTTTTCAATTCACAGATCCTACTTTCTTGCGAGTTCTTTGTCTTTTCAATTACACAAATCCTACTTTCTAGTGAATTCTTATTTTTCCAATTCACAATTCTTAGTTTCCTGAGATTTTTTATTTTTTCCAATTCACCAATTTTGTTTCCTGCACTTCCTGGAATTTTTAACTTTTCAATTCGTATTTCAGGAAGTTGTTGCTCTCTTGTAAGGCTTCTCTTTCCTTTCCCATTTATCTTCTCTCTTTGAGACTTTTAATGGTCTCTTCTATGAGAGCATCATGTAAAGGAGGACAGTCTGATGCATTTTGCTGTTTGAGGTCTCTTCAGGTTTCCTGACCTGCTCTTTTCTGCATAGAAGCTGTCGATGGTTCTTTCATCTTTTTATTCATGTTTTAAAGCCTTTAGGGTATGCCTCCTAGGCAAGGGGGTTACCAGCTTCCTCTGCAGAGCAGGGAGAGATGTAAACCGATTTCCGGCTCCGAGGTTTGGGAGTGCTCTGAGTGAGAGTCTTCCCTTCCCCCAACAGGAAGGGGATTCAGCACTGGAAGAGCTATCGAAGTGCCCAGTAAGGCTGTGTGGGTTAGCGATTGCCCTCGGCTAGAGACTAAGGGGTGAAAGTGTCACTGCCCCAGGCCGGAGCCTCTTGTGGGACTGTGAGTATTAGCAGCTGACCGCAGACCTCCGCAAACTCTGCCCCAGTGTCTCTGCCTGATGCAAATCGGCCCTGGAAAAGCTCTATGGCTCCCAAGCGAGCTCCCACTGCGCAGATTGAGGCTAACCGGCTGCGTTCCTCCTGCCGTGCAGGATCAACTGCCCAAGGAAAAGCCCCGTACTGCGGGTTGGGGCTGTGCGCTTGTGCTGAGATCTGTGCTTTCACTTTCGGTTTGAGGCTCTCCTCAGAACCTAATTTCTCTCCCGTCTGTGCTCGATCTCCCCTGGCCCCGGAACCAACCTTTTTGGAGACTGCAGATTTTCTTCTGGTGAGTTGTTCTACTTCTTATCTTTACGAATTGTAGCAGTCAAGACTATTTTTGAGGCTCGATATAATATTGATAAAGAGGGTAAGAGAAGAGCTTAGAAAGTTGCGTATGCCTTCTCCGCCATCTTGGCTCCACCCCCACTAGAAATATTTCTCAAGCATACTAATATGAAAGAATATGTTTTTAAAAGATGAAAATTAATAATAAACCATTTGCCATTATAATGAAGTTAAGCAGGTAAGAGAACTGTTTTTCAACATTAGGAGGTGTTTGTCAAAGTATAACAAACAATGATTACTTTTACAGATAACTGAAAATATTGACTTGTATGTTTCTGGAGCAGAGAAACAAGCATTCCTTAAGTGCCTACTATGTACCAGGCACTGTGTCAAGAGCTTTACAATTATTTTCTCATTTGATTCTCACCAGAACTCTAGGAGGTAGGTGCTATTATTATCCTTATTTTACAGTTGAAGAAGCTGAGAAAGATTAAGAACCTGAGGCCACATTCGAACCCAGATTGTTCTAACTCCAGATGCAAAGTTCTATTCATATTTCCACCAAGCAGCCTATCTCTGTGTGTGTATGTATGTATACATTTTATATATATATATATATATATATATATATATATATATATTATATATTATATATATTATACACACACCCATATATATTTATGTATATAATATATGATATACATTATTTATTATTATTACTTAGGAAAAAATCTCATTCCTTCTATGAGGATAGGTAAAAAAAAAAATTATAAGTGAAAATAAATATCCCAATATAAAAATGGTATAAATGTACAAATGGAAGTTGTTTTAGGTCTTGTCTGTCAGTTTAAATGGCAGGTACAGTTCTCACAAAGTATATCATAATATTGGTAAAATAAAAAGTGTTAGATTGAAAACACTTTTCATCAATCAATGAAAAAATTTTGAATTTTTGCATACTTACTTTTCTTTTGATTTGACCTAATTCCTTCTTTTGTTGTTTTTCCAATTTCAAAAGGTTTTGATAAAATGACATAAGTTCTTGTAAAATCATGGATTGTTCTTTTTGGGAATCCATTGCAATATCTTGTTGAAGCTTTTTTATGATACTCTGATAGAAATATGTACATACAATTTCTAGTACTGATTTCATATGTCAGTATTAGCTTTTATGAAATAAATATATCTTCAAAGTAAACTGATATATTTTCATATACAATTTGATTGCATGAACATATATATGATCATCATAGATTTAGAAATAGGAAAAGTCTTAGGGACTATTTAATGCAATCACCTCATTTTACAGTTGAGGAAAGTAACCCAAAGAGGTTACATCGGCTAAGTCCTAAAAGTAGTCATTGAGAAAAAGATCAGAACTTATTTCTTAAGCCCACAAAGCTCTTTTGACTATATACACACCCTCCATTCAATATGGACCAAATGCTATCTTTCTCCTTGCTTATCATAAACTTCTGATTTCCCCTTTCCATCTTCTTGAGAATTATAAAACCTCCAAAGGCACATAAAGAGTAAAGCTTTTTATGTACAATTCATATGGAAGGTGGGAGAATGGTGGAGGGTAGAATATGTAGCTTCTCTTATCTGATAGAAACATTAGGGGTTATTACCTTCTATTTTTCAGAAAAAAGTTCTTTGCATCTGCCCTTATAAGGACACTTATAAGAAAAAGATGCATTTTTGTTCCTCTTACAGTTTCCCCTGGAGAATGATCATATGCACTGTTATGCTTGTCAGGCCTGGATAAAATTACTTGAAGGAATTGATCTGATTTGATGAAAGCAAAAAGTCAGGGGAGGAGAGGGGAGGGAAGGGGCTGCTAGCTACTATTCATATCTTCAACTGTCCTTGTCAAGTCTTCAAAACAGTTCCTTTTTATGCAAGGAGATAAATTATACTCTTGGTTGTTGTCAATGGACAGAAAACGAGGAAAACTATAGAAAATATGATAGCTCTCTCATTTATGGATATACTGTATGATGAAAAGTCTTTGCTAAAGGAAAGGAATTTTATTTCATCCTCTAACCTAGAATGAAGACCAAGACACACACACATATACATACAAAATACATATACACACAAAATACAAGCATATTTTTAGATGTGTGTATGTGTTTCACTATTCATGTTATAAAAAAATCCATGAATAATAGTAAATTAAGGTAAAATAAAATAAAAAAAAAACTTAAAATTTTCTCTCATTAGATAAGATTAATTATCTTGTAAAAGAAAAATTCAACTAAAGTCTATTAACCTTTTGAAAGGAAACAAGCTAAGACAATGTAAAATTGTTTAAAGAAATTAATTGAATTAATACAAAAAAATAAATTCCACTGTGAAATAGATTCAATCAGATGATTATAAAGACTAAAAATAAAATCTATTTTTTTATCTGAAATTGTTACTCAGTAAATAGTTGGTAGTCCTTCCACGCACTGCATACATTTAAAGCATCACAGATAACAAGAACTGTTAAGTCCAAGCTAGCTCCCTGGATGTGTTGGGATCAGTCAGAGTCAGGATAAATTAAAATCCTTGATCTTTTGGGGGAGAAGTGAAGGAGACAGACAAACTTCCACAAGACATCAACTTCTCTCCTCCTCATCCTGCCACAAGGTGAAGTCTGGTCTCTCTCACCCCACCCTCTAATCCTTGCCTACCATTATCTTAATATCAAATATTGAGCAAGTTTGCACCAAACAGTGAGAAGAGCCATTTTTCCAAACATGTGCTAATAGAGTCATTGTCTCATGTCAAATAGGTAATTAACCTTAAGTGCTCAATTGTCTGATTCAAGTACACCTTTTCATAGTTTCAGCCCTTTACCCAGAACTGCTATTAGACATTTTCAATAAATGAAAGGCATGATCCCAGAAACTAAAATTCTAGACATTATGCAAGAAGTATCAGTAAAAATGATGAAAAAGTACTGACATAAATAATAAATATGTCATAGGGAATCAAAAGCACAATTTTAAAAATGGCTTTATTACCACACACTAAAATTATTTCTTAATGTGTAATCATAATCTCTTTGAACAGAATTATTGTCCTAAATTTTAAACAAAAATAGTTACTAATAATATGATCAACTGTTTAATATTTCTAAAATCAGTTCACAGTAATTTGAATGAAAACTATAAAGAAACATGTTTCAAAGGGTAAATGCCCTACACTATCTCAATTTGGATGACTAATATGAATTGTTATATTACTCCTAGCATAATTTTTTTTCATGATTTACCTTGTTTTAGTATTTCTAACAATTTATTGCATTGCAGCATTAAATAGAATACCAGGCAAATTATTAGAACTACAAATTTATTAGTATTAACTCCATCTAAATTCACTTACAAATAAATACTATGCATTTAAAATTTCATGGGCTAGCTACATAATACTTTTAGTCAAAATGAGAGTCAACTTATCTAAAAAAATGGATATTGGGTTGATTTTTATCATGAATGTTTCCTCATTTTCCTTTCTTGCATGTCAGAATTTTTACACTTTAAGTTACTAATATCAGAAAATTAAAATTCCTAATTTATTTTGATCAAAATAGCTTTGAAATTCATTTCAAAATTTCAAATGTTTGTCAGATGATATATAAAGACATACCTCTGTTTCTGCCTGTTGATCTTCATATTTATGGATTTGCTCTCTTAAGTGGATATATTCATCAAATAATTCTTTATTTCTTTCTTCTGTCACACAATCTTGTTTTTCAACGTCAGCATAAAGAATCATGGAGTGCTCCCCAAACTGCACTCTAGCACCATTTGATACCACTTCTATGAAGCCCTTTTTGTTTTGGGCATCTCCAGATAGTTTTTGAAGCAACTTAATTTCCCTTTGGATTTGAGTTAAGCTTTCTTGCATGGAATCTTCTTTGAGAAATGATCTCTTCAATTTTTCCTTTTGTATTTCATGTTTGTGTTCAAGTTCCTCTACTTTATTCATGGTCTGGATTAATTCTCTCTTTGCGGTTTTTAAAATAAATATCTTTTTTCTGAGGGAATTATATAGTTGGTGTAATTCATTTTCATTTTTAAAAAACTGAAGTGATAGCATGCCAATCTCATATATTTCTTGGTGCTTTAAAAGAAGCAATTCATCTTGTTTTCCCTGAAGATTTAGTTTTGATACCTGATGTTCCTGATCAAGTATAGCTGAACTTGCACAGGAAGAGTAATTAATTTCTGTCTGTTGTTTTTCTCTGTTTTGTTTTTCACTTTCCAAACTAGAGTTCAGTATTGCATTTGGAAAAAAAATTGCAAGTAATTGTGTTATATAGTCTTGAAAGATTACAAAAAATGGATAAAAGTTTAAAATAGTCAAAAGGAAATTTTGCAGTGAATTTTGTGAGGGAAACAACTTTTAATTTTCAGGATTCCTTTTTTTATTAAATATTTTTTCATATTTCATTGTATTTTTAAATAAGTTTTTATTTTCAAAATACATGCAAAGATATTGTAACATTTATCTACACAAAACCTTGTTTCTGAATTTTTTTCTCCCTTCTGTTCCCCCACTCCTGCTCTTAGACATGAGCAATTATTCTGTACATATTTCCATATTTATCATGCTGCACAAGAAAAATAAGATCAAAAAGGGAAAAAATGAGAAAAACAAAAAAGCAAACAAAACAACAACAAAAAAGGTAATACTATGTTCAGATCTACATTCAGTCCCCACAGTCCTCTTTTTGGATGCAGATGGCTCTTTCCATTACAAGTCTCCTGGAATTGACCTGAATCACGTCATATTGTTGAAAAGATTCAAATCCATCGATTTTTTTTTTTTTACCTTTAAGATATCCACCAGTATTTTAAGTCCAATAGTCTACACATCTGCTTACAGGCTGCTTTTACAACTATGCTTAGGATTTGAAGATGTAAACTGCATGCTAAATGGAGGTACCTGAAACACTGAGGAGTCAACAATCCTGCTTGTACTATTCATACTGAAAAAAAAAAAATTCTCTGAAATGTGAATCAGAATTTGAAATGATTTTCAGTAAAAACTAAGGAGACCAATTTTCATTACAAACATATTATGCTGTTCTTATTTTTGACTTATTTTCAGTATTTCACAACCTGCATGATAGAGGTATCAAGACACTGTTTTCATAAATTTCAAGGATGAATGAGAAAAATAATAACAAATAAGGAGTGTAACTTCCAACAATGTTAAATTAGAATCATATGGAATGATTGTCCTATTGAAAATAGGACAGGTTATATTGTGACTGAAAAATCATTCTCAAATACTCCTATAGGAAATTCAAGAAAGATTCTGCATGCTGTTTATAAGCTATTATAGTATATCACAGAACTCTCAATGGAGTCAGCCATTATTAGTAAACAAGCATTCATTAAGTGCTTCTTGTGTGTCGAGTACTGTGCTAAGCATTGAGGATATAAACAAAGTCAAAAACACCAATCCTGTCCTCAAGGTGCTTATGTTCTAAATGGGTAAAACAATATGTAAATAAAATACATGAAAGCAAGGTACATATTGAATTTCTGGGAGGCAATATCAGAAAATAAGGCACTTAATTACTAAAGGGACTGAAAATTGACAGTCAATTTCAGAAAAACGGGATAGACTTACATTAAGTGATACAAAATTAAGTGAGCAGAATGAGCACACTGTACATCAATATTGGGTGATGATCATCTATCAATAACTTAGCTCTTTTTAGCAATACAATGATCTAAGATAATCTCAAAAGATTCATAATGAAAAATGCTATCCACATCAAGAGAAAGAACTGATGGAACCTGAATTCACGTCAAAATATACTATTTTCATTTTAGATTTTTCATGCTTTTTCCCCCCATTTAGATTGTTTCTTCTCTCATACCATGACTAATATTGAAATATGTTTAACATGATTACACTTATATAACCTATATCAAATTGCTTACTGTTTTAGGGAGGGGGAAAAAGAAGAGGAAGAGAAAATTTAGAATTGAAAATGTTTAAAAAACCAATGTTCAAAGAAGTCTTTACACAGAATAAAGGAAAAATACTCTTAAAAGGAAGAATAGCAGGTAGGCCAGTAGGGCTGGATTTCAGTGTTAGGGAGAAGAGTAAAATGTGAGGAAATTGGAAAAGTAGGAAGAGGCCAGGTCATAAAGGCTTTTGAGTGCCAACAAAAAGAGTTTATATTTGATCTTGGAAGTGATAGGGAAACAATACTACTTAAGGAAGAGAAGGAATGACATCCTAAAATTTATGATTTTGGAAAATCACTTTGGCAGCTTTGAAGAATGGATTGGTGTATGGAAGACCTTCATTCAGAGAAAGAAAGAGGAGGGCAAGTGCAATAATATAAGCAAGAGGCAATGAATGCCTGCATTTTACTAAAGATTGTTAGTAGACAGAAATGGACTCCATGAAAGATGCTACAAAGGCAGAAAATTTGTCATTAGATTGAATGTGAGGAGTAAAAAGGAGGAGTTAAAGATAAGGAAGGTGGTGTCATTGATAATAGGGTCATTCAATTTTAATGTATTTAACATCTACTGGTCATCCTGCCATCTAGGGGAGGGGGTGGGGGGTAAGAGATGAAAAATTGGAACACGAGGTTTGGCAATTGTTAACGCTGTAAAGTTATCCATGCATATAACCTGTAAATAAAAGGCTATTAAAAAAAAAAAAAGATAATAGGGTCATTCAGAAGAGGACAGGGCTTAGAAAGAAAGATAATTCTGTCAAGGTCAAGATGCATATGGCACATCCCCTTTGAGATATCCAGAAAAAAAAAATAGTGATGTATGGAAGGAGCTCAAGAGAGAGACTAGGGCTGAATATTTATCACCGTGGAAATCATTCCTCCATAAGGGTGTTAAGGGAACTCATGAGGAGCCGATGAGATCACCGAGAGAAACAATACCATTTCCAAGGTTGTAAGCTCTGTGACAGCTCAGGCCATATCATATTCTTCTCTTATCTGCCCTAAAGTTTCACAAAGTATTTTGCATAGAGAAGGGGACTAAGACATTTACTGAGGAATTTGAATAAGCAGATATTTATGGCATATCAGAAATAGAAACTACCTTTCTAACCTTATTATACATTACTCCCCTCCTTGCAGTCTACAATCCAGTCAAAGTATCCTACTTTTGGTTCTACACAGGACAACACAGAACTCCATTTCCCAAGGCAACACACTTTTGTAGTGAATATCTTCTCAGCTTGGTTTGTAATGCTGTTTTCCTAATCTCCCTGTCCATTCAAATTTCTTTTTTTTTTTTTTTAACTACTTAGGTACCTTCTTCTATATGTTACTGTTAGTAAGTACTCTGTGCCTTGTTCCCTGCTCCAAATTTCCATGACTCTATTGTATTTACATTTGTATTTATTGAATGTAAACTTCCAGAAGACATTTCATTTTTTGTCTTTGAGTCTTAGTGATTAGAACAGTGCTTGTCACATAGAAGGCACCTGATAAATGTTATGTTGATTAAAGAGAACTATCTATCTGTCCTTCAAAAAATAACATAATGAAGTGACAGTGGGCACTCACTGGAAATTATTCCAAACAGGAAGATGGATCATACCCCATAGAGTAAAAGGTATTAAGGAAGGCTCATTATTGAATTCTTTTAAAGATGTTTCATTTTTAACTTCCTAACCTCAAATATTCTACCACAATGCTTCAATGTAAGAGAAATACTTTCAAGTCTTTATTTAAACTTGAGTTCCATACCTATCTCTATTGAGTTCTCTATCACAGTCCACTTTTTGATGCTTTATTTGGGATTCAGTTTTGCTGCTTTCTGATAAATTTTCCTCTAGTTCCCTCACTGCATTTTTGAAACTCATAACTCTTCTTCTGAGTTGTCCGAGTTGTGCCCGTTGCATTTTTAATTTTACTGATAAGTCATTTGCAAGAATTACATTCTGATCTTCCCAAAGGCAAATAGAATCTGTAGAGAGAAACACAAGTAAATAAATATACTAGGGTTTTAAAATCTGCACAATAGCAGCAGTATAACTAGAATTCAGATTCTCTGGCACTGATAAAATAGTATCCACATATGAATGCTAAGATTATACAAAGATATTATTTTGCCAATAGATTTACCAAAAGATTTACCTCCTTTTGGGCATTGTAGACAGTTGAATAGAATCCCTAAGTTACACACTAATTAAAAAAATATATATGTGAAACCTCAGAATTCCTTACAATAAGAAAAATATATGTGAGAAGTAAACATGCTGATTGTACTGTGAGTGGGATAAATAAGATTAATAAAATAGATTATCTACACATTACAAATATGCTAAATTACTTTAAAGGTAACATAAATGTATTTACCCCAAATAGTTCCATGTAAACACTTCTTATTCTTTAGAGACTTATACTATAAATCTGTATACATCATTCACACAATAACCTTCCTCGTTTATTCATTGATCAGATTTCTGCAAACTTTAACCAAAATACAGCTGAGATACCAGAAGAAAGTGAAAAAAAAAATCACTTGCGCTTTGATGAAAATAACTGCCACAAAACCCAAGCACTTTATTCTTCAGAGAAATATACAACTAAATTTAGAGCTAACTCAGAATTAGAAAAGCGAGTTATATCAAGTTACAGATTTAACATATTTAATTATCTAGTTGTCTTTGGTAAATTTCAATTCTTCAAATATTTCAGTGGCACCAAGGATGTTGGGGAAGAACAGGGCTGTTATGGTACTCTGATTGTAATGGATGGTGAAGCCGACAGTAAGGGAAATCTCAGATCCAAGATTCAAAGCAAAAGAAGAAATTGGCACAGAGAAGTTAGAGGACTTGTTGAGATTCACAGGTAGTAGGTAGATAAGGCAGAATTTGTAACTAGTTATTTGTGAAATCATGTCTAGTATACTATCTTATATAAGATGCTTACATATATGCTTATATAATATGCTTATATACATGCTTACATAATAATGCTGACAGAAGAACTGTAAAAAAAAACTAGGCAGAAAATTTACAAGGTTCTTCCTGTTTTTGGTCACTTAAGAGATTAAGAGAAATATTCTGCTATTCTTTTCATGAAAGAGATCACTTTATTCATCTAGTAATGTCAATCTCTTTAATGTTTTTTTTATTATCAATCAAATAAAATTCATACACCTTATCCTAGTATTCAATATGCATAACTCACATTAAGTTAAGTTATAGCACATATTGATTTAAAATATAACTTTCCCAAAATTATCCTGTGAAGTAAGATATTTTAGAGATCAATAAAATGAAGTTCCAAGATTAAGGAATTTGCCTATAGACGCAAAGCGACTTTCTCTGAAATTTTAATACATTACTTTTTGGTATTTACTTCTTTTGACTATAAAACTTTATTTTCACTGACATTTTACTGCCTCCTTGCTTAGAATTCCCATGTTTCAAATGTTCATTCCAGTCCTTTAATTTCCCGTGACCTACTGAATTCATATCTATCCTTTAAAATGCAATACAAATGCTTCATTCAAAAAGTTTTTTTTATTCTTGATAGCTGATGTTCTTTCACACTTTATATGTCAAATAGCAATATGACTGTACTCTTTGTTTACTTATATTATTTATTAAGTATTTATTTTTTTCTTATTACAATTTTCTACATAGGCTGTATTACCCTAGGAGACTGCACACTCAATGAAGACAAGAATTTTTATATTTGGCAACCATTAGATTCTTGATTCTTCCTGCATTGAAACGAGTAGTAGGTTGTCCTTGAGAACTTTTGTGGCTAAAAATCACCACTCTACAGCCAATGTAACCCTTTTTAGCCTAGCAAGGTCTGTCAGAAATTAAACTCTGTCAGATCCTCCAAGAACCCACAGTCACTTCTGTTCTATTATGGGTCAATGGAATAGGACTTCAGTGGTATTGTCTTGGTTATAAACATATATTTGATTTCTGTTTGACACTGATATTTTGTTAGAAAATTTAAAAATATTCTTTCACTGAACATAACTTGAGGGAAACAAATCATAATCCTCTGTACCTGTGTCTTGTGCCTGACTGGGGTCATCAAGAGTATCTGTAATCATTTCTACTTCATCCTATAAAATACATAAAAATAGTGTCAAATAATAAACTTAATGTAAAATTATTGTAAAATAAACTTTAAAGCTATAACAATGAATAACCTTTGTGTCACTTGACTATCAGATTTTCCCCACACTTTTATCTCATAGCATTCTCACAACAATTTTGTGAGAAAAGCACTAGTTATAATTATTTTACAAATGAGGAAATAAGATATGAGATGTTAGGTGATTTGTTCAGAATCACACAGTTAGCTAAGAGCCCAAGAATAGATTCAACCTTCCGTTTTCTTGATTATTCACTAGGCCACATGCCTATCTAGAAGCTGATTTAGCAATCTTATGAAAATTATCACAAATACAACATCTCTTACAAATAGTAAATAGTCTTCATTTTATTTATGGGGGCAGGGAGCAAATGAAAGAAAAACCAGCAACCTAAGTAGTTTTCTGGCATTCACAATGGCTGCATTTCACAAGAAGACTATTTCTATAAGTATCCATTTTGTGATGAATAATCCTGTGTTTCATAATGGAGAAAAGGGGTCCTTTCTGTTCATGAAAAATTGTTATTATTTTCTAAATTAATTTACATTTTTAGAAGTTTTTACATTACCTTATTTTTTTTCATTTACTGTTTTCTTTGCAAACCTAAAAGGCAAAAAAATTATTTAAAAAAAAGCACATAAGTAAAAATATGGAAGTATGTTATCAATGTAATTATTTGATTAATGCATACTTATTTCAAAATCATATGCTTTTTCATATTTCTACTCAGTAAGATAAAGAATATTACACTATTTATTCTTATAGTCATAACATAATAAATGGTCATCTTTGCCTCTTGAAAAGTTTTTAAGAGAAATTTTAAAAATTCTGAATTAACATCTAAATTGTTTCCCATTAAGGAAAAAGTTAAGAGATTACTTTGAAAATAATTATCAACCAAAATATAATAACTTGTAAATCAGTTATTTATTTTTTTTAATTGTTCATGTCCCAAACTGCTTGTTAGTAAGATTCTAAAATGAGAATACTATTGTGATTGTTAGAATTGAGTCATCAACAAATATTAAATTATGTTTCACTGGATTCTAAGTTTTAGAAAATATTAACCATGGTAACCAATATAATCATACTTTTTTGGTAATTCAAGTTTTATGTACCTTGTATTTATTATAATGCAAGCTGCAAGAGGTCAGGGACTATCTTACTAACTTTTATTTTTCCTAGAACCTAGAATAAGACTCTTCACATTGCATATGACTAATATTTTTAAAACAAGTTTACCAGAAAATTAGATGGACTCTTTCTGGAAGAAAGCATGCAGAAATTACTTTGATCAAATGACAAAGCCATGATATTCCTCTTTAGAGAAAGTACTAATGTTGATGAGATAATACATAAATTCTCTGAAGTAGTAAATTATGAAAATTAAATATGATTAAACAGAACAACAAATTTCAGAGTCAGAAATTCTAAGAAACAATGATTGGCTCTTTCTAGGTATTAAAAAAACAACAACAACAAGATATGTCCTGCAAATAAAGAGGAAGAAAAAAGGAGTTTGAAATAAGTAAAATATCGTGAAGTATAGTGGAAGAAAATGGATTCTCTCTCACTTCTCAGGGGCTTAAGTCAACTATTATATTAATGGCAATGATAAGTTAAATTCAGTATGTGTTGTTTCCCATCCATATTCCCCTTGTTTTTCTCTGTATCTACTGTGTAAGTAGTTCCAGAAGTCTAGAAGTATTATGTCTTTCAGTAAAGACTGAATATGCAATAAAAGCAATCATTAGCAGAATCCTTTGCTGCATGGTGCATAATATATTTATTGGGTGAACAGTGATAGTTCATCTTTCTATAGCAATTTACAAAGAACTTGCCTTACAACAATACTGCTAATACCCAAGTATTATCATCCCCATTTTACAAATGTGTAAATTATGTCCTAGGTTCCACTGCTAATATTGGCCTTGTGGTATAAAGCAAAGTGGACTCAACCTGGATTTCATAATTTGGTTCTTCCTCTTTTTGCCAGTTTCACTGTGGGTAAACCACTTATCTCCTCATCTTAAAAGTAAGGAGGCTGGACTACACGACCCCTACAGTGCTTTTCAGTTCTCAATCTATGATAGAGCATTAGGAGACTGGGAACATGAGCCTTAAATCTTCTCACTCCAAGAGTGGGATTATTACTAATGCTTGGGTATGTATGGTGAAAACCACTTTTCATAGACCAGTGCCAATCCTGCTGTTTCCTGTCACCAAAATGACAGTGGCAAGTAATGTGGTATGCATAGAAAAGGGGAGTCTGGGACCCCTAGCTTTACCACTCCCCTAGCTTTACCAGTAATAATTAGCTTTCCTGGCATTCCTGCAGTGAAATTCTCACATCAACAGAATACTTAGAAAGAACATTCAACTAGCAGAACAAAAAAAATCAGGACAACAGTCTTCTAGAATGAGAAAAAGCACACATTGCTAATATTTTTTTTTTATGAGCTAGTCCAGTAGTCCTTAATTCATCAGGATCTGTCTCACTTAAAGTTCTGTTATCACCACTACAGAGTAGGATACCAGATGAAGAATTCACTTTTTCACAAGTCGTACTAGAATCCTTGGAAATCCATTTCTCATCTTCAGGCTTTTTTACATTTTTCCTATCCCTGACATTGAAACTCAGTGCCTAGAACAGTGCTTGTCACAAGGAAGTCACTTGATAAATCTATGTTGTAAAGACAACTAACTATTTATCCTTCAAAAATAACAAAATGAAGTGACATTGGGTACTCACTGGAAATTATTCCAAACAGGAAGAGGGATCATACCCCATAGAGTAAAAGGGATTAGGGAAGGCTCATTCTAATACTTTTAAAGATTTTTCATTTTTGCCTTCTTAACCTCAAATTCTCTGTCACAATGCTTCAATGAAAGAGAAATGCTTTCAAGTCTTTATTTAAACTTGTGAGTTTCAGACCTGGGTCCATAGATGAGTTCTCCATCATATTCTACTTTTTGATGCTTTAGTCGAGATTCAGTTTTTCTGCTTTTTAAGAATTTTTCCTGTAGTCCCCTAATTGTGTTTCTTAAATGCATAGCATTTCTTGTCCATTGTGACTTTTTAGTTTTTACTGGTAAGTCACTTGCAAGAACTGCATTATTATCTTCCCAAAGGCAAGTAGAACCTATAGAGGGAAACACAAGTAAATAAATATATTAGGATTTTAAAATCTGCACAATAGTAGCAGTATAACTAAAATTCGGATTCTCTGGCACTAATAAAATAGTATCCACATATGAATTCTAAAACATAAAAAAATGCTATTTTGCAAAAGATTTAAATTAAATTTTAAATTACCTACTTTCTTTTGGGTATTGTAGACAGTTAAAGAGAATCTCTTAAATTACACATTAATTTTTTTAAAAAGTTATTTGAAACCTCAGAATTCCTCAGCATCTAAGAAAAATATATGTGAAAAGTAAATATGCTGATGTGTACTGTGAGTGGGACAAATAAGATTAATAAAATAGATTAGTACATTATAAATATGCTAAATTACTTTAAAAGTAAAATAAATGTATTTTACCCCAAATAGTTCCATGTAAACACTTTTTATTCTTTAGAAGCTTATAATGTAAATTGGGTCACAGCATTTATACAATAGCTTTCTTCCTCATTTATTCATTGGTTAGACTTCTGGTATTTTTAACCAAAATATAGCTGACACCAAAAAAAAGTGAAAAAAAATCACTTGTGCTTCAAGAAAAATAATTGCCAAAAAATCCAGGCATTTTATTTTTCAGAGAGATACATAACTAAATTTAGAACTTGCCCAGAATTAGAAAAGTGATTTATATAAAGTTATAGATTGAACACACTTGGTTATCTGGTTTTCTTTCACAACTTTCAATTCTTCATATATTACAGTGTTAAACAGAATTGAAGCACCAAGGATGTGGAGGAGAACAGGGCTGTTCATGGATACTGATTGTAATGGGGGGTGAAGTTGATAGAAAGGGAAATCTGAGATCCAAGTTTCAAAGCAAAAGAAGATACCAAAACAGAGAAGTTAGAGGACTTGCTGAAATTCACATTAGTAGGTAGATAAGACAGAATTTGTAACTAATTATTTGTGACATCATGTCCAGTACACTACTGTATAGGCCATGTGACAGAAGAATTAGAAAAATTATAAAAAGAATTATAAAAAAATTTATAAGTTTCTTCCTATTTTTGATCACTTCATGATTCACTTTTCATGAAAGAGATCACTTTATTCATTTAGTTAATGCTAATCTCTTTTTTTCTATTATCAACCATCTAAAATTCATACACTTTATCCTACCATTCAATATATATAACTCACATTTACTAATATAGCATATATAGGCTTAAAAATAACCCTCTCAAAATTATTCTCTGAAGTAAAATATTTTAGAGATTAATAAAAATGAAGCTCTAAGATTAAGTGATTTGCCTATAGACACAAAGCTACTTCCTTTGCAATTTTAATACCTTACTTTTTGGTATTTACTTCTTTTGTCTATATACTGTCCAGTAAACCTGGATTTTCACTCTCATTTTACTGCCTCCTTGCTCACAATGTCCATGTTTCAAACATTCATTCCAGTCCTCTAAGTACCCATGATCTACTGAATTCATATCCATCCTTTAAATGCAACACAAATGCTATCTTCAAAAAAAGTGGTTTTTTATTCATGATAGCTGATGTTTTTCATACTTTTATACCTCAAATAGCCATTTACACTATATTTACTTATCATATAATTTATTAAGTATTTTTGTATTTTTTCTAATACAGTTATCTTCTTAGATTCTATCCCCCTAGTAGATTGCACACTCAATGAGGACAAGAACTGTGTCTTACCTAAAATTTGTGTATTTGGCACAAACTAGGTTCTTAATTCTTCCTGCATTGAAACAAGTAGGAGGTCATCCTTGAGAAATCACCACTCTTTTTAGTTTGGCAAACTCTTTCAGAGATTAGACTCTGTCAGATCCTCCAAGAACCAAAAATCATTTGTATTCTACTATGGGTCAATGGAATAAGATTTCAGTGATATTTTCTTGGCTATAAACACATATTTGATTCCTGTTTAACATTGATTCCTGCTGTTAGAAAATTTAAAAATATTCTTATCCTGAACATAATTTGAGGGAGACAAATCATAATCCTCTGTACCTCTGTTGTATGACTGAGTGAGGTCATCAAGAGTATCCGTAACCATCTCTACTTCATCCTATAAAATACATAAAAGTATTGTAAAATAATAAACTCAATGTAAAATTATTGTAAAATAAACTTTAAAGGAAAAACAATGGATAACATTTATATAGCACTTTAAGATTTTCACAAGTTATCTCTTATACATTATCTCATAGAATTCTCAAGAATTCTCACAACAATTTTTATGAGAAAAACACTACTCATAATTATTTTACAATTGAGAAAATGCTTGGTAAAACCAATGGCCTTGCCCAGAGTAACATAGATTCAAGTGCTGCTGATAACACATACCAGCTAAGTCTAATTGAATGACTTTGGCTGTCTATCCTATTATATCTTCAGTTTTTATTGTGAAAGGATAATTTTCACAATTTCACAATAATTTCAGAATAAGACAGACATGTGAAGGTACAGATGAGCCAAAAGACTCTAATCATGTAATTTAACTTCCTTGAGCCTAATCTTTTCTCATTCATAAGATAAGGGGGTTTACTCCATTACAGTCAATGCTTCTTCCAAAATAAAATTCAGTGAATGAACTGTGCTGGTTTGATAGTATCTAAAGCAGTCAGTTCCACAAATATATCACAAGTCAGTGTTTTGCCATTGTTTTTCCATCTTTTCTCTCATTTTACATTATTTCTAAGTGCTAAAATGATAGGTACCTACACCAAATGAAAATATATTTTGAAAAAACAACTAAAAGCAAGAAGATGAGCACTGAATTTTTTAAGTTAGAAGATCTAGGTTTAAGTCCCAAATCCATAATTTATTAGTTGTGGAACAAATAGAAAAATACTCTATATGTCCTTTTGAAAACTGATATTTAGTGATTAATTAGAAAAATTGTGTTTCTTTTTCTTTTGAAATGCAAAAAATGGAATGATTTTATTACAATCAGTAAAGATGAACTAGCAGATCACCTTAAGTATTAGTTTAATTAGATGCATTTGTTAGAAATTTCCCAAGTTAACTTATGTTTTCAGTATTTTAAGACACAACACCTTACATTTGGCTATGAAAATAAAAATGTTCATAGAAAGTAAAATTCTTTCAAATGTCAAACATTACAAGGATTTGCATAAAACAGAATCTGAATTCATTGCATTTCTTTTAAGTCTGTGTCCTAATTATCTTTAGGCTTATCCTTGTTCTTTTGGCTATCTAGTCTAATATTCCAATTTGTATATCTGATTTAGAAAATTCTTTGTTTACATGCCAAATACTTTGGAAATTGATGGAGTAATTTAGATGACCAAAATAAAAACTATAATAAAGAGTTTCTGGATAATTTTCTTAATGCATCTTTCAATGTACATTGTACAAATAGCAAGCATTTGAACATAGCATTTTCATCATATAAAAAATCAATTCCACTGGAGGATTGATGAAGAGGAAAAATAAATAGAATGTAGAAAAATAAATGCCAAGAGGTGAATCTACCCCCTTTTTGTAGTGCCACTTGACCCTTTCAGTCAGAACCATTAACCCTGGCTGAAAATTGTAGAAAGGCAAATTATAGCTCAACTTAAGAAAACATTCCTAACAATTAGAACCATTCAAATATAAAGTTGAGTATTTTACTGGGTAGGAACTTTTCAGTCACAGCAAGTTTTCAACTAGTTTGGGAGGGATACTGCAGAGAAGATTAACTATTCGGGATAAAGATAAATTAGATTAACACTGATCATCAATGCTAAGATTTTATTATTATGGCATGCTTTAATGCCACATATTAACATTTATATACATTGATATTTTTCTAAAATCATATACATTTCTAGATATTGCCATTCCTGGTTATTATCTTGCCATTGGTGAATAAATTTTAGTCTGTTTGCAAGAAAGAAATCAGGACTAAGACGCACTTTCACATGAATCCATATCTATGGTAACTCTGTTATTACAATTATTTTGCCTAATAAGGGGATGATGATCATATAATCAAGTAGTTTAAGGCAGCTTCCTTATCCTGTTAGAAATGTGTAAAAAAAGACCAGCATCTATACTGTCAAGGGACTTCTCTTCATTCTATTATCATCTAACAAGGTTTGAAGTTTTGTTGTCAGTCCTCCTACCCCCAAAGAAAATTTCAACTCCATAAATAAGACAAAAATACATTTCAAAATACAGTAAGTTCCAAAAAACACTTACACAAAAATTAGTATAAATGATATGTTTACTGAAATGAAATATCAGAAATTTCAATATCATTCTTCCATACCTGTTCCTGGTCTCTTTTATCAGAAGTTTCTTGGTTTCTATCTGATGATCCTTTAAATTCCAATTTTCGTTTCAAGTCTAAATTGATATTTAAATGGAAATTTATTTTATTTAGAATTACTTTTCTTATATGAATAAGGTCCCTCCCCTATTTTGAGTGAAGATATATAATGTAAGACATTTCTATCTTGCTAATTATGCATTTAGCTGATTCTTTTGTAATTTCAATACACTGCTACATTTTATGTTTTTGTGAGATGTTTATTTTATAGGAGCAAAAGACTGATTTACATATTCAATCTAGCTGAAACCATTAGATTTGAAAAGTAAAGATAAACAGATAAACAAATCTATGCCTGATTTATTAGTTAGACAAGCAAGTAAGCAATAAATTGGGTCAATGGACTTTCTTGATAATCAAAGACCAAGAGGTACTGATTACTGACCTTAATATAGTTTTGTGATACAGAAGAAAGGAGTTGGGGAGATGGAAAACAATGAGATTCCTTAAAGAGGGAATAGCATCATCAGGATGGGAACAACATGATAGTAATTGAGAAGGAAGGAAGACCTTCCTTCTGTTATGTGACTAAGAAAGGTTCACTGTTTGAGTCCATCTCCAAGATCAGAGATATTGGACAAGATTTCTTTCAATTACAAGTCAAATATCCTTGAAGAATAGCTTTGTAGTATGAAAGTCCTAGACCATAATGCACCTTCAAGGATAACAGATTTCCTTACACAAGAAAAGAAACATAATTAATAAGAGAACTGGATTTCTAAAGTTAATTCATGATAGGACAGATGAATTTCTGAACAAAGTTCAGAGACAAAAAAAAAAGTCATGACAGGCAGAAAGAGGATAAAAAATACAGAAAGAACAGAATATAAATCTGGTCAGGACTGTCTCAAAGAAATAGGGAAATAAAGTAAATGAGATCTGATTCCTTCAGTAAATCTATAAACTAATTTAATAAGTCAAGGAATTAAGTAATTAAGATACATGGTTAATATTCCAGAAGTTAATTTGAAATTCATTTTAAAAATTAGTTACCAGAGAGCTAGATGATAAGATGGAAACTGATTCAGTGATGAAAAGATTAATGGAACTTTTTGAAAATTATGTGTGTCAAGGAAGTTAGCTATAAATAATCCAAAATAACAGAAAAAATCATTTATATATGGATTTTATATGGGAATATTCAAACTGAAAGGTTTTAGGGTTCTGAAAAAAAAAGTCACAATTAGGACACAAGCTTAAACTAGCCCCTTTAAGTATTTGTGTAAGATGTTACACTGGCAGAGGAGAAAATCAAAACACCTGTAGAAAGGCACCTTCTAGATCCTTTGAGAGTATTCACCACAGGGAGTGAATTTTATCATCACACGAATTTATCATTTATTTTGCTTACCTATATTAATAATAATTGTAATGTAACAATTTGTAACAATGGGAATAACAATTGGAATCTAACAAATTATCTACTTATAACAAATGCAGAATGTTAACCATACCTTTCTTAAGTTCTTTACCTTCCTCTTTTTTTTTTTGTACAGATGGTTCACAAAGCTTTTGGAGGACTGGTTTTTCTAAGAGAACTCCAACCTTACAATCAGTGTCAGGTATACTTCCAGCTTCAGTTGCTTCACCTTCTTTTAATAGAATCTTTCCAAACTCTGTGGATCTTAACTGATTTTTAGTCACTGACAGGAATTTACAAGGATAATTCCTTTGAAACTTCAAATACTTGGAACTTTTGTGACTCTAATTTTTAAAAATATGAACTACTTTCATCAAGTATAAGATTTCTTTTCAAAATAATCTTACTTTTTGAAGATTAGTCCTTAACTTGAAATATGTATTACTAATTTAGTCAACAAGCAACAGTTTATAAGTATAAGTATTCTCTTTTAAAATATGACAAGACTACATTCATATTAGTTACAAGAAGTGCAAATAAAGAACGATGATGGATGAAAACGATTGACCATACCAGAATGTACAATAAACACTTAATTTAGAGGTCTGTCCATCTTTTATTTAATTATGGCACTCTACGCTATTGTCCAATAAGTAAACAGTAAATGCAATTAAAAACTTTATATAAACCACATAGTTATCACAGAACCAAAGAACTAGAAAGAAATGTTCTGAACACATTCACTTTGGTGCGTATTTGTTGAATAAATAGTTTTCCTTCTTTTCTATACCTACATTATCTATTGACAAACTTCTGTATCTGTATGTTAACCTATTTTAAAATTTCTTGATCCATTCCAGAAAGAATGTCTATAAATGACATCTAAGGAATGATGTAAAAAACAACTTTCAATTTTATAAGTTATCTTAAAGGAGCAAAATTCTTTCAAACTTCTCAATTATTAATTCAATGCTATGAACAGATAAACTTCCTTCAATATATATCACATAGCATACCCTTTGATCCAGTAGAGTTACTACTGGGCTTATATACCAAAGAGATTATAAAGAAGGGAAAGGGACCTGTATGTGCACAAATGTTTGTGGCAGCCCTTTTTGTAGTGGCTAGAAACTGGAAACTGAATGGATGCCCATCAGTTGGAGAATGGCTGAATAAATTGTGGTATATGAAAATTATGGAATATTATTGTTCTGTAAGAAATGACCAACAGGATGATTTCAGAAAGGCCTGGAGAGACTTACATGAACTGATGCTGAGTGAAATGAGCAGGACCAGAAGATCATTATATATTTCAACAACAATACTATATGATGACCAGTTCTGATGGACCTGGCCATCCTCAGCAAGGAGATCAACCAAATCATTTCCAATGGAGCAGTAATGAACTGAATCAGCTACGCCCAGAGAAAGAACTATGGGTGATGACTAAAAACCATTACATTGAATTCCCAATCCCTATATTTATGCCCACCTGCATTTTTGATTTCCTTCACAAGCTAATTGTACAATATTTCAAAGTCTGATTCTTTTTGTATAGCAAAATAACGGTTTGGTCATGTATACTTATTGTGTATCTAATTTATATTTTAATATATTTAACATCTACTGGTCATCCTGCCATTTAGGGGAGGGGGTGGGGAGAAGGAGGGGAAAAATTGGAACAAGAGGTTTGGCAATTGTTAATGCTGTAAAGTTACCCATGCATATAACCTGTAAATAAATAAAAGGCTATTAAATTAAAAAAAACATATGTCACATAAATGGATTATCATGCTATTTACAAAGATACTGCTAATATCAGAAAATAAAATTTTAAAGTTTTGAACATTTATTTTATGATATTAAATCATTTTACATCAGTCCAAAAAAGTCTAAACAAATTGTATACTATACTAAAATTTAAAATTAGGTTTTGGTGGAGCTAAGATGGCAGAGAAGACACAGGCATCATTCTAAGCTTCCCTTCTACCCTCAGTACTAAGTACCAAATTCAGCCTCAGAAATAGTGCTTTACTGGTGAAATCCACGAATATTGGGAGTACAACTGATTACCAGCTGAAGATAATCTGGAAGATTGCCAGAAAAGGTTTGTCCTAATAGGTGGGAGCAGGCCAGCACAGGCAGGGAGGCAGTACCAGAGGCTAGCACACTGAATGGACCAGGCCGTGGGCAGTCTCCATGGGTGGAAAATTTGCAGGGAAGATTCTAACACAGGTTGGCTGCTCTGCTTTAGTTGCAAAGCAGTAGATCAGCAGAGAAGTTACAAAAAGGCCAAAAGTAGAGTACTCCAAAAAATGCCAGACTCTTAACAGAATCTGGCTACATTGACCCACAGAAGTAACTCAGCACAGACCACAACACAGCTGTGCAGCCTCATTCTGCAGCTCAGGGGTTTTGCCTGGGCAGTCACACTTCTGATCATCAGGGAGGCTCTGCCTGGGACAGTCACAAATCTGCATGGCAGGAGGGCTTTGCCTGGAGCAATAGAACTTCCACAACATTGCTGTGCTTCCCAGGGCAGAAACACTTCCAGTGCTGGGCTCTTCCCAGGACAGCCACTGATCCCCACAGTGGGGTTCTGCCTAGGGCAGTGACACTTTTGCTGCTCAGCTGCTAGTCCCAGGGCAACTGAGGATCTGCACAGCGGGGTTCTTCCTAGGGTAGTACTTCCACAGTGTGGCCACTCTTCCCAGGGCAGTGACATTTCTGGTATAGGGCTCTTCCTAGGGCATTTCCACAGTACAGCCACTTTTAGCAGCCCATATGCAGGACAGCTACTGTCCATATATCTATCCCTGTTCTGCAGAGGAAGCTGGTAACCTCCTTACCCTGAAGGCAGACCCTAAGGGCTTTTTTAAAAATGAGTAAAAAAGCCAAGCATATACTAACCATCCGTAGCTTCTATATAGAAAGAGAGCAGGTTTTCAACCCTGAGGAGACTAATAGCAAACAGTCTCCAGACAAAACCCCAAAGGGGGATATAACTTGGTCCGAACACACAAGGCTCTCCTAGAAGAAATTTTAAAGGATCTTAAAAGAGAACTAGATGAAAAATGGGGAAAGGAAAGAGAAGCTCTGCAAGAGAGTACAGAAAAGGCATATAATTCACTTAAAGAAAAATTTGATAAAGTGGAAAAAGAAAATAATTGCCTGAAATGTGAACTGGAAAAGGTAAAGAACTTCCAGGAAGTGCAGGGAAACAGAATTTGTGAATTGGAAAAGATAAAGAACTCCCAGGAAAGTAGGATATGTGAATTAGAGAAAGAAAATAACTCATTAAAAATAAAAATTAGTGAAATGGAAAAAAAATTCCATAGAGCAAAGCAACTTATTTAAAAACTCAACTGAACATATACAAAAATTAGTAAAAGAAGAAAAGAAAAGAAAGAAAAGAAAAGAAAAAAAGCTAATGAAGAAAATAACTCATTAAAAACCAGAACTGAATAAATAGAAATGAATGATTCATTGAGACATCAAGAATCAGCCAAGCAAAACCAAAAAATAAAAAATAGAAAAAAATGTTAAATATCTACTTGGCAAAACAACAGACCTGGAAAATAGATCTAGGAGAGATAATCTGAGGATTATTGGACTTCCTGAAAATTATGATTAAAAAAAAGAGCCTAGACAGTATTTTACAGGAAATCATAAAAGAGAACTGCCCAGAGATAATAGAATCAGAAGGTAAAATAGGCATTGAAAGAATTCATTGAACACCTTCTAAAAAAGATGCTAAAATAAAAACTTCAAGGAATATTCTGGCTAAATTTCAGAATTATCATACTAAGGAATAAATATTACAAGCAGCCAGGAAAAAAACAATTTAAATATCGAGGATCCACAATAAGGATCACTCAGGATCTAGAAGCTTCCACATTAAAGGATCAAGCTTAGAATATGATATTCCAAAAGGCAAAAGAATTTGGAATGCATCCAAGAATAAACTACCTAGCTAAACTGAGCATTTTCTTCCAGGGAAGAAGATGGACATTTAATGAAACAGATGAATTCTATTTATTCCTAATTGAAAAAAAACAAAAAAACAGAGCTAAACAAAAAATTTGACCTCCAACCATAGGATTCAAGAGAAACAGAAAAAGGTAAAAAGAACTCTTGAGAACTGTATTTCTGTTATGGATATAGATAAAGAATACATGTAAAATTTGATTTTACTGATATAATATAAAAAAGGGAAGTAGAAAGGGAAAGGGGATAGTATCAGAAAAAAGGAAAAGGGGAGATAAAAAGAGGGAAACTACATCCCACCATACACCAAGATAAGGTCAAAATAGGTTCATGACGTAAGCATAAAAAATGAAATTATAAATAAATTAGAAAAATATAGGATAGTTTACCTCTCAGACCTGTGGAGGAGGAAGGAATTTATGATCAAAGAAGAACTAGAGATCATTATTGATCACAAAATAGAAAATTTTGATTATATCAAATTGAAAAGTTTTTGTACAAACAAAACTAATGCAGACAAGATCAGAAGGGAAGCAATAAACTGGGAAAACATTTTTATAGTCAAAGGTTCTGATAAAGGACTCATTTCCAAAATATATATTGACTCTAATTTATTCCCCAATTGATAAATGGTCAAAGGATATGAACAGACAGTTTTTAGATATGAAATTGAAACTATTTCTAGCCATATGAAAAGATTCTCCAAGTCATTATTAATCAGAGAAATGCAAATTAAGACAACTCTGAGATACCACTACACACGGGTTGGATTGGCTAGAATGGCAGGGAAAGATAATGCAGAATGTTGGAGGGGTGTGGGAAAACTGGGACACTGAGGAACATAAAATGTTGGTGGAGTTGTGAATGGATCCAACCATTCTGGAGAGCAATTTAGAACTATGATCAAAAAGTTATCAAACTGTGCATACCCTTTGATGCGACAGTGTTACTACTGGGCTTATATCCCCAAAGAGATCTTAAAGAAGGGAAAGGGACCTGTATGTGCAAGAATGTTTGTGGCAGCCCTCTTTGAAGTGGCCAGAAACTGGAAACTGAATGGATGCCCATCAATCAAGAGAATGGCTAAATAAATTGTGGTATATGAATGTTATGGAATATTATTGTTCTGTAAGAAACAGCCAGCAAGATGATTTCATAAAGGCTTCGAGAGACTTACATGAACTGATGCTGAGTGAAATGAACAGGACTAAGAGATCATTATATACTTCAACAACGACACTATATAATGATCAATTATGATGTACGTGGCCCTCTTCAACAATGAGATGAACCAAATCAGTTCTAATAAGAGCAGTAATGAATTGAACCAGCTACATCCAGTGAAAGAACTCTGGGAGATGACTAAAAATCATTACATTGAATTCCCAAACCCTATAATTTTGCCCATCTGCATTTTTTATTTCCTTCACAAGCTAATTGTACAATATTTCAGAGTCTGATTCTTCTTTTGCAGCAAAATAACTGTATGAACATGTATGCATATATTGTATTTAACTTATAGTTTAATATATTTAACATGTATTGGTTAACCTGTCATCTGGGGAAGAGGGTGGGGGGAAGAAAGGGAAAAATTGGAACAAAAGGTTTTGCAATTGTCAATGCTGAAAAATTACCCATGCATATATCTTGTAAATAAAAAGCTATAATAAAAAAAGAAAGAAAGAAAACACTCCAATGGGTATGGACAGCTGGAAAATGCATGTTTGTTTAATTTCCAGTAGAAAGAGATAGCCTATTTTGCTAGAGGTGATTTGTCCTAAAGTGTGTATTCTGTGGGGGAATCACTGTAAATCTAGCAGTAAAGTAACGTTTTTTTCACCTCAGAAATTAACAAAGTAGACTATATAATTAAACAGGGTGGGTAGGGGAAGTCACCTTCAATCTTATCAGGTTCCAGAGCATTTAGCCCAATGAACTCATGGGATCTTAGAGTAAGTAAATATTTATATATAATTTTTGTTATTATTTTACATTTGATCTATTATTTCCCTTTAGGAAAAGTTCAGAAAAACAAATGGGTATTGTATCTAAGTTAAGTAAACTTTGGGATAGGTTACGGTGTTATGTACATAATAGTAGATACTCTAAGATTAGTTGATCATATTTATAATGAATTTACCTTTAAGAGAGACCAACAAATTGATAATTGCCAGGAAGACTTTTAGTAAACTTCAGAAAAAGATTTGTAGAGTTTACACATGAGAAAGTTTCTGGAGGAAGAGAGAGATTTCAACAGATGTCAAGGCTACAGGACAGAACAATATATAGGAAAATGACCAAAATAGTTTGGCAGAAAAAGAGGGAATAGACAATCAATATGAATTAAGGCTGCAAAGATGAATTAGAGTTCTCTTGTCCAAGGCCTTGGGAGCCAGCTTCTGCATCTGCTAAATGATTACTGGCAAGTGATCTCCTTGCCCCTTCTCCAGATCTTTGGGGAAAACAGTTTCCAGAGCATCTAGACTAATGAATGGGACCTGGGGGTAAGTAAATATTTATATGTAATTGTTTTTGTTACTATTTTACATTTGGTCCATGTTTCCTTTTAGGACAAATTCAGGGAAGAAAAAAGAAACCAATGACTATTGTATCTAAGCTGAATAAACCTTGGGATGGATTAGTGTCATGTACATAATAGTAGGTGCTAATAATGTTTATAATAAGTATACATTTAAAATAAACCAACAGATTGAGATATTGGGAAATAAACTTTCAGTTACACTAGTAAAATACAAAACAGCTTAATAGATTTTTACATATGAGAGGTCTATCATCAAAAAGAATTATGTGACATGCAATGTCATATAATGTCATGTAATGACTTAATAGAGAAGTCATCTGTATAACCAGCTAATTAAATCAAAAAGAAGCTCATTCAGTTTGCTCAAACTAAATACCATGCAAGGACTGGACTAGTATTAACAGAGATAATTCCTAGAGCCAATTGATCACTCCACATCATACATATCTATTTCTATTCTCTCTCTTTGTCCACTGAACTTCTCTCTCCTTTCAATACCTCTTCTTCCTCTTTTTTTTTCCTGATCAGGCAAGCCTTCAGTTGGTCCTGTGAGTAGAACTAGGACATCATGTAATTTCTTCTTTTCTACATATTTGATGTTAAATTCTATTCCAGTCCCTATGATCTAGTCCCTATTTCTCTATCTCTTAGATATCATTTTTCTTTAAAAGAAACCTATCTAACTTATATTATATTTAATTTATACTTTAACATATTAAACATGTATTGGTCAACCTGCCATTGGGGGGAGGGGATAGGAGGAAAGAGGGGAAAAACTGGAGCAAAAGGTTTGGCAATTTTGTCAATGCTGTAAAATTACCCATGTATATAACTTGTAAATAAAAAGCTATAATAAAAAAATACTAAGGGTTGCTATATATAATACTGAAAAAAATAAAAATATAAAAGAAACCTATGTATATAACATAATTTTACCTTCATGTTGTCTTGTTGAAATACTTTCTTTTATGTTTTGATTTGGGGCTCCAAGTATATGTCTTGCAGAGCCTTCCAGGAGATTTTCAGAGGAACACTGATCAGATGAAAAGATCAACAAAAGAGTAAGCCTACTGGTAAGAAAGCAACCCTGAATGTTTTCTGCTGATAAAAAGAACAACTTCATGCTTATACTTTTTAAAGTTTACTTTTCTGTCTTTTTACTTTAAATGAGATAATTCTGGGAAACAGTGTCGCAGGCTGGGGTGTATTTTTTTCACACACAAATGACTAACTTGGAAATGATAAAATTCTAACTCAAGATATTATCATATGATAGTCATGATAATATTACATAGTACATGTAAAATACTATTTTTCACAAGCTGACAATATGAGAGAAGAATATATGATTTCAGTTGAATGCCTAGTATATAATATCCCTTTAGAAAAGGTGGCATATTTGATAGAGCCCTGGGTTTAAAATTAGGAATATTCATCTTCATGAATTCAAATCTTGCTCAAGACATTAACTGTATGGCCCTGGCCCAAGTCATTAAATCCTCTTTGCTTCATTTCCTTACTAAGAAGGAAATGGCAAACTACTTCAGTCCCTTTGCTAAGAAAACTCCACATTGGATCTCGGACATGACTGAAACTGCTGAACAAGCAACAAGGTCTTGCACAAAGCAAATTGATCTAGTTTTATCCTATCAATCTATGTATCTCTCTATATATCTTTATATATGTTTACAAATTTGTATATGTACATATATATGCATACACATATACATATATATATCCATATATTGTAATAGATACATATAAGTGTAATAGATATATATACGCAATATATATGTAATAGATATATGTATATATACACATTCATACACACATAAACAAGAACAAACACAAACAAAAAAAAAAGAGGGTCAAAAAGAAAAAAAAAGATATAAAAAGAAATGAGACTTGGCCTTATGTAAAATCCCTAGTAGCATTTCTCCCTAGTAGCTCCTCCTAGGAGCATTTCTCCCCTAGTAGCATTAAGCTAAAATTTTAGCTTAATCATATCTTCCATATGTATTATACTAAAAAAAATAATTGTTGCTAATTCAGTATTCAATGGTTATCACTTTCTCGAGAGGTCTCCCACACTTAAATTATGTTTTTTCCCCTTTTTGTTTAAATTCTTGTCTTCATACCTGATGTCTTACAATACACCTGATTGCTTCCCAACCTCTTTTGGATTATGATTTTTTTTTTATCCATATTATGGTATCTGGTTTAAAAAAAGTCTTCATTCTCTATTTTGCCTACATTCATAAGCTTAAGCATACTTATTTTTTGCTTATCTTCATACTTTATGCCTCTTCCTTTGGTTATTTCCAATATAAAACAGAACTAAGCCCTTCAACTCAGCCTATCACAGTTGTAAAAAGAGATTGTGTTGTGACCCAGATTTCTGATCGTTTTTTCCCAGGAGACATGGAAACTATCTGATTTTACTCTCAAGTTCCTAACATGCAAACAGTCTCTGAGATAACTCCACTGAAATTTTTCCTGTCAGTTAACCTTAGTTTGCAATCCTGTAAGCTTTCCTCATTTCTATTCAAGATACCTTCATTTTTTCGGGTCCTTAGCCTTAAAATATTCAAGTTATCTCCTTTGCTCTCTGCATCCAATTAATAGTAATATAGTGTTAAATCTTTCTCTAAAATAAAAAAAACTTATTATTTAACCTTTCCTGCTTCCACACCCTACTTTAATTTATCACTTTACACCCTATTGGAAAATATTTTTCTTATAATGTACCTCTGTTCCAGTTAATGTTTGATAATGATCACAAAAAAGCTTTTTTATGGAAAATAATCAATTCCTTTTGTTAGTGGCCCTCTGTAACAGCTAAACTTCAAGATTTACATTGCTTCTAAACATCATTACTCTCTCTCAACATGCTTTCATCCTTCCTCTGTCAATCCAAATATGACTATCATTACACCCTAATTATTACCTCTATCATTGTCTTTCCCATTTAAACACAAATAATTCTGCCATTTGCTTTTGTAATGGCTTTAGCAGTTATGTACAGAAGTTATACACAAATTTGTTAAGTTACCATAAAATCAACTTATAGATGTGCCTATGTCCTATCCCCTAACTTATAGATAAGTTAATCATGTAGTAGGGAAATACTGCTGTATTTGTCTGAAGTCTCTTTGCTGGAATATATTTTAATACCTAGAACAAACAGCTAAGGTAGAACAGTACCTTAGTACTATGGTCCTTGTTCACTGAATGATTGACTAACTGAAAGGCATTTTGAAACTGGTAAGGTGTTAAGGAGTAGAGTGGAAAGCATGAGGTCCTGAAAGTTAAGATTGGCTTCTTGGCTCTTCACTAGTTGTGAGATCATAGGCTAGTTAGCTGACTTCTCTGGGGTGCATCTTCCCCACATCTTCAATGGGTAATGGTACTACATTATTTCTGAAATCCCTTCCAGCTCTAAAATTCCCACTCTAATTCCACCCAGCCAATTACATTGATTAGTAAGTAAATCTAAAATATGATTTTAAATATAACAATCGATATTGAAGTTTCAAAGCAACTTAATAGAAAATACCTCTAAATCCCAAAGTGGCTCTGTATTTTCTTCCTCTTCTTCCTCTTCTTCCTCTTCTTCCTCTTCCTCTTTTTCTTCTTCTTCTTCTTCTAGTCCAAATGTTGACATCATGACTATAAATTATAAGTAAATAGCCACATTAATAATTGGAATATGTGCTAATGAGAATATGAAGACTATTCAAATATGTCTATTCAATTGATTCAGGAAAACTTAAATGAAAATAACAAAAAATTTCCAGAAGACAAAATTAGATTAAGAGAACAACATTTGGATTTAGGGATTAGGGATAAAGTAGGGTCTTTAAAAAAAAAAAGCTAGGGGCTAAGTGATAATTTTATAATGTTATGTCAAAGTTCCCTTTTAATGGGGTGACCCAGTTCCTCCAATTTTCCTATTTCGGTATTCTGCCTTAGGTTATAACTGTCCCCTCTTAATGTTTGAGATAAAGGTTTTATAGACATTCCTTAATGTTTGACAAGATAAAGGTTTATCCATTTCAGATGTCATTAGAATATCAGTAATGTCATTGTTCTTGTTATTCCATAAAAAGCTTGCTGCCCTGATATTCGATAGTCTCGTCTAGCCCTGGGATCAACATGGATCCATTGATCCCAGTATTTCTCTACATTTAATAAATGATTGAATTGGTCTCTAATCTCTGTCTTGCTCATTTTCTTTGGCATTACATTTGGAGGCCCCAGCGAGATAATTAGAAAATGAGCAGGATTAGAGATAAGAGACTTTCGGGTCTCTGCCTCGGGCAAGGTGGCTGTGAATCTGAATTCTTGGCCTGGAGATGTCGGGCCCTCCTGGATTTTTTTCCAGAGCTTCCGGGAAACAGAGCAGTTTCCTAGCCACAATAGCCTGATGGTAGACAACCCCATTTCAGCCACAGGAGAGTAAGTTTGTCTGGGTACCTTTTGGGGTACCATCTGGTTATGTCTTAAGACTTGTTTTGTTTGGTTTGGTTCATTAGTGACTAACCGGACTAACCAGACACGGTTGCACGGTTGTCACTTTTGGGGTGCCCTTTTTGGGGGTAACAATTGGTTTGGGTAGTTTGGTTGATTAGTGTCTAACTGGATGCGGTTGTCACTTGGGGTGCCCTTTTTGGAGGTGCCATTTGCTTGGTTGATTAATGTCTAACCGGACGTGGTTGTCACTTTTGTGCCCTTTGGGGGTACTTTTGGGGTCCCTTCTCTTTGGGTACTGGTTGGTTTGGTTGATTAGTGACTAACTGGACATGGTTGTCACTTGGGGTGCCCTTATTTGGGGTGCCATTTGCTTGGTTGATGAATGGCCTATTGGACACGGGGGTCACTACTGGAGTGTGAAATACGGAATTCTGGACAAGATAAAAGACTTTTTCTTTCCTTATCTTGTGGTGGACACTGCAGTCAAGACTGCAGTTGTTGTTTGGAGTTCTTGGGAGCTCTGGCACAATTCTTTAGGAATTGCCGTGGCTCTGTCTCTAAAAAGAGATACGAGGGAGGCTACAAAGATTTGGAAAACTAAGTTTTTACCTGTACACAATCTAGGCACTCCACCGCCTCAAAATAAATAAATAAATAAATCTTTTCCTGGAGCAGATGCTTTGCTTGAGGAAACTTTTTCTGTCCAAACCCTTTTCCAAAGACAAAGGCCCGTCCTTTGCATCTCTATGCTTTTCTATGAGAGGTCCTCCCACTTCTTCCATCGAGTGGGAAGTATATACATTTGAAAACTCGGTTTCCCTGCTTGGGTCATCCTGTGTTAGAGTAATGCCGGCCCCTCCCGCTTTTGCATGCTCAAGGGGCTATCTACAAAGACTGGGGATTTTAAAACGCCATTTGGTTTGGCTTTAATGTTAGTGTCCTACTGAATGTTGTAACTGTGCAGTCTAAGTGTGATCAGTGTTCTGTATGTCTTGTATGCTATTGGACAGTCTAGTTGTGCTCTGTGTTCTATGTGATTTTTGTGAAATTGTAATTTGTTTGTCTGTTTTGGTAACTTAAGAGCTCTGTTAAATTTAAGAACAATGATCAAATTTGGGAATTGGTTATTTCAATACTGAGCTCCAGCTGATGAAAACATTTAATTAGGAATTTAAAAGATGATTCTAAATTTGGGAAATGAATTGGTTTTCCTTAAGTATAAGATCTTAAAGGAACAATAGCTTGTTAAAGAAGTTCTGTTAACTTGCCCGAAAGAGGTCATGTGCCTCTAATTTTACCTAAAGTATATAACAAGGACTTTTCTGAAAGTTTCATCTCTGGCCAAGCTGGGCTTAGGAGAAGCCAAGCTGGGCTTAGGAGAAGTCCATTGGGAATAATGGCCACATGGGGCCAGAAGGAGAGAAAGAAGCCATGTTGTTTTATTATTTGAAATGAGATAGAAATGGATTATATGTTTTAAATGCAGCTCTGCTGGACATGTAGGTTTTATGGGATTCCCCCACCCACCCACTGATTTCTGCTACTTTAAACGTTGGGTGGGGTAGGGATCTTTTGTAAAATATTTAAACTCGACCCCCCCTCCCCCACTGCTGCTACTTCAGCTATAGGAGCCATTTAGTTAGCCTGGAGTGATTTCGCTCCCCACTCTTGTGGAGTTGGGGGAAGGGTAGTCACATGGAATTCTATTCTCCCCCCTTCCTCTAAACTATTCCAGACATTTTAAAAGAAGCAAACTGATAAGGTTATGGTAAATATCTGTTTAGGATTGTTACTAGAGGCAAAATATCTTGGATTTGTAATTAAAATGTCACTGCATTTTTTCCTCCTGTAACTGATTTCTATAATCAGAGCAATGGTCTGGTCAATAAGAAATTGTTAATTCAATTGTGTCATACCTAGCTGTTTCCAATCTGGTTATGTGTAATCACTATACTTGAGCAAATACTATTTAGTCTGGTCATCTATTGGTTACTAAATATTGTGTCTGGATATTCAAGTTTTTTTAAGGTTTTTAATGAGAGGCCACATCTTGTAGCAGTCCTTGTGAACCAGTCTTTCTATCTCAGACTGTCCTAACTTTTGTTTGTTAGATTTGTTTTTATTTCTAGATTTGGTCAAATTGCAGATATATTGACTTGCTTCTGGGACCTAAATCAAACCTTTGTTTGTCAGCATGCCACACTACAGACCCATCCTCCTTGCAGACTGAGCATCGTCCCTGTTCAGCAGGAAGAAGCAATTGACAGCCATCGCCCACTTTTCCTGATGTAATTCGGACTGATAAGGAGTGGGAAAGTGGTCGACTTGTTAGAATTTTCACTGTATTACTGTGCTGTGTTTAAGACTTGGGATGGAAATTGTTAAACTTGTGTAACTATTGCTGTTATGTTTGAGGGACTTTTAGTCTGTTATGTGTATGCATATGTATATGATTTATATGTCATTTGATAATTCCTTTCTAAAAGAAAAAAAAAAGGGATGAGAAGAAACAGGAAATTGGGAAAACTGGTATCTTGCTAGTTCAGATTTAATTGGAAGTCCTTTAGTCCTTGCTTAAATTTACTAGACTATGATTTTTTGGAAATCCCTTATTCTGTTGGAATTGCCCTGGCAGACTCAGTTTTGGGGATTATTTTTTAGAAACAACCAAAAATTGGATACCTGTCTTAACTGGCAGAGTCTCTGAGCTGTTTCTCCACTCCTGTTACCCCAGGTCCTTAATTAGTATTTCAGCATACTTAAAAGGACCTTGTTGATATCGAGGCCTCTATAAGTTTGGGGTTGCCTGCCTTGGTCTAACTGTGCATAATCTGCTCAGAAATCTGTATTCTAGTGGCAGCCCTGTTTGTTCCTCTGGGCAGGACAGGTGGGGCTACTCCAAGCCTCACCATCCTCCCCTGGAGCCGGCCCTCTGAATGGGTAACACAACTGCCTTGAGCCTGCTGCTCTCCATAAGCAGAGGCCGAGTCATGCACAAATGACCACAACTGTCCATATGCTCCCCAATTGCAGAGGATCTGACGATTGTCAGAAATAATTGAAATAAGGAACTTTGTGTATTGCTGATTAATTCTGGGGTTATCAGGGAAAGACTTGACCTTGCCATAAGTCCTTGCATTGGTCTAGCTTTATTTTGATTTTTATTTGGTCTATTTACTTCACATAGGGTTGTTCAAATCATGGTGCTAAGGCCTTCTAGAGGAAGGTAATTCAAAGATTTGAATAGTTCCAAGAGAAAAAGGGGGGAATGTTATGCCAAAGTTCCTTTTTAATGGGGTGACCCAGTTCCTCCAATTGTCCTATTTCAGTATTCTACCTTAGGTTATAACCATCCCCTCTTAATGTTTGAGATAAAGGTTTTATAGACATTCCTTAATGTTTGACAAGATAAAGTTTATCCATTTCAGATGTCATTAGAATATCAGTAATGTCATTGTTCTTGTTATTCCATAAAAAGCTTGCTGACCCCCTTTTTGTAGTGACTAAAAACTGGAAACTGAATGGATGTCCACCAGTTGGAGAATGTAATTAAAATGTCACTGCATTTTTTCCTCCTGTAACTGATTTCTATAATCAGAGCAATGGTCTGGTCAATAAGAAATTGTTAATTCAATTGTGTCATACCTAGCTGTTTCCAATCTGGTTATGTGTAATCACTATACTTGAGCAAATAATATTTAGTCTGGTCATCTGTCTGGTCATAGTCTGGTTAATGCTGTAAAGTTACCCACGCATATATCCTGTAAATAAAAGGCTATTAAATAAAAAAATAAATAAAAAATAAAAAAAAAAAAGCTTGCTTCCCCAATACTCGGGGCTAGACTCTTTGAGATGATGGTCTTGTCTAGCCCTGGGATCAACATGGATCCATTGGTCCCAGTATTTCTCTTCATTGAATAAATTATTGAATTGGTCTCTAATCTCTGTCTTGCTCAGTTTCTTTGGCATTATAATATGAGAATATGGAACATTTTTTTCCAAAAGTAAACTTGACATTTAATAGTTTAGAAGAACATTTTGTAAGCATATTCTACAATTTGAGGCATAGCACAATATGGTAGATACAGGGCAGGTTTGGAATTAGGAAGCCTGGATTCAATTTTTGTTGCTAATTAATTTGATTATGTGACCATCTGTAAAGCTGAACTTCTTAGCCCTCAGGCTACTTGGTAATACTATATGCTATAGGCTACTTAGTAATACTACATGCTATAAGACAGGAGCCAATGTGAATTACTAGAAATTTCTTCTTTGAGGATTTCCAAAAATGATGAAATCAGGAGTCCTGTCAAAATAGTAACTTACTTTTTCTATCAGCACATTTTTCTGATGTACTGTGAATCTGTAGTTCATTGGGAATATCTGGAGTTTAATGAGCTGTTTGTTTAGTAGTATCATTGCCAACTAGTACATTACCTTTCTTTTCTTCCTCCTCTGAGTCTGTGGGATATTCCTATAATTAATGAGAATGAAATATACCATGTCATCCAAATTTTTCCTTAATGTATGGCTAGCACAAATAATACAAACTTATATATCATAATTCACTTGCCAGATCGTGATAGATCTAACAAATCATGCAAGAAATTAGATATTTTCAGGGCATTTAGATGAAGCAGCAGCTATATCATCAGTTCTGAAGCAAGGAGGACCTGAGTTCAAAACCTGAGTTCATATACATAATACCTACTAGCTGTGCGGCCATGAGCAACTTACTTAACTAACCCCAATTGCCTCACAAAAAAAGCCATTAAAAAAAGAATTTTAAACATTTGACTTACAGAAAAACTTTTTTTCATAAATATCAATTTACCATAATACATGTGCTGATGAATGTTTTAATTCTTACTTCAATAAATTCAAGTAGTAGGAATGGAGAAAAATAATAGGATCCACAGTTCTTATCCTCAAATTATAATAATCTAGGAGAGAATATAAGATGCCTTCTGACTGGAAGGGAGAGCCCTGAATTTTGAAGGAGGGCGCTCAGCACAGACATCTCATTTCTCACTTTGCTGTATTCTTTGTGTCTTCACCATGTCGCATCACCTGGTAGATTCCTCCAACCCTTAGTTTCTTGGTTTCCTTTTCATGTGGCATGTTGTTTTCCTGTACTAGACTGTAAATCCTTAAGGGCTTTTGTTTTTTATCTTTCTATCCCTGCAACTTAGCATACTGCCTGACACATAGTAGATAGGCACTTGGAAGGACTGAATTTTATCCTCTAAAAATTATCTGGTAAAAAATTTGCTGTTAAGATGTAGTTTAATGATGGATATTTTATAATGTACAGTTCATTGCTTTTAAGTCAATGACAAAAAATCAAGCATTATAGATACCTGATGGGGAAAAAATCCATTTAAAACAGATGTCTTTTACTGTGTGTGTGTGTGTTTGTGTTTGTGTGTATGTGTCATGGGCCTATTTCGCAGTTTTGTAAAACCTATGGAGCACTATTCCATGAAATATTTGTAAATATATTAAATAAAATACATAAGTTTAATAAGAAACCAATTAAAAATTAGAAAATGCTTCAACCATTTCAAATGAGACCACCACAATTTATTATGATTTATAAGCTCAACTAGACCTTCACTGCTTCCAGGCAATCCTAACATGCCTCTCTTATCAAATGACTATCCCACTCTCCACAGCATCCCTTCCATACCTTTTCATCTTCTCTCATTCTTTCCATGATTTTCCTTCTCCCCCATACTTTCAATTGAGAAACATGCTTCATAATTTACTAAAAAAAAATTGAGGGCGTTTGCCATGAGCTCCCTCATATCTCCTCTTGCACATCTCCTATCACTTAGATGCCTTCTGCCATTATCTCCTTTATCCCTACTTTGCATAATAAAGTGAGTTTACTCCTTACCAAGGTTGATCTTTCTATTTGTTCAGGTGATCCTGTGCCACCCCATCTCCTCCAACAGATTTGCTCCCTCTCTCATACCAACCCTATCATTTATTTTTAATTTCTGCAATCTACTAGATCATTCTGTATCTGTTACAAACATATCCATTGTGCCCATATGCTGAAAATCCTCCCTAGATCCTTCAATCCCTGCTGTCATCCCTTCTGTTCTCTGTTGTGCCCTAAGTCACGGCCACCACATCATATTGCCTCTTTTTTGCAAGCAGCCAGCTATAACCAAGCAGACTTTTGTGCAGGCTTTGCAAGCAGACTTTTCAAGAATTTCTTAAGAAAAGGACTATGAAATTGGAACACAATATTTACAAAATAAATAAATATGGGTCACAAACCCCAAAATATCTACCAAAAAATAAAAGGAAGAAGATGGATATTTGAAAAATAATGGTTAGATCACCGAGACTGCAGTCACAAAGTTCTGAGTTCAATTTCTACCTCAGACACTTACTAGCTGTGTGAGCCTGCTGGGAACTCAATAGCTGTTTACCTCAGTCTCCCTATCTTTAAAATGGTGATGATAACAGTACTTACCTCTTAGGACTATTGTGTGAATCAAATGAGATAATAATTGTAATGAACTTAGTATAGTATCTATCATGGGATAAGTATTATATAAATGTTATTTATTATTAATTACATTTAACACAATTACTAATCCAACTCATTTTCTAAGAGAAAAAAAAAGTTATCAATTCTTATTCTTATGTGTAAGTCACTCTTCTAGATTCAATGGGAGATAATATTTTCTGTTCCCAAGTGTAAAATATTTACACTAATAATTATAATATAAAGCAGTGTGGAAAAAAAAAAAATATGGTATTAACAGACATCAAAAGAGGAAGAGCTAACTTCCATAGAGGAAGAAAGAAATGGGACAAAGATTTCATGAATTAAGTAGCATTTGAACTAGGCCTTAACTTATATATTATTGTATATTTTACAGGATCAACAAGTAAATGGTGGAGAAGAAAATCTTTGAGTAAAGTCTTGGAGGTTAAAAAGTGCAAGGCATAATTAGAGAATAAAATGTCCATAGTGCTTAGGATTTCTTTTGGCAAACAGTGAATGGTAAGAGTTATAAATAAGATTTATACCTCCTACTATACACTATAATAAATTCTACCAATATTCATTAATTTTTGTTGAGGCAATTTGGTTTAAGTGACTTGCTTAGGGTCAAATAGCTATCACGTGTTAAGGATATGAGGTCATATTTGAACTCAGTTCTTCCTTATTCCAGTGTCACTGCTCTATAATAAAGCTACATCTATTTTAATTTAAAAATTTGTAGTGGATGAATAAGACTTTTGATCAACTAAGGAAAATACATGTTAGCAAACCGAGTAAGTAGTGGTGACAAAATTAGCAGGTTTAATTATATAAAGATCTGTATAACAAAAAAAAAAAGTTATGCTTTTACAACTTAAATAGAAAAAAATTTGGAAAAAAATATCAAATCTCTACATAAACTAAGTTGGATAATGACAATATGTAATATTCACCCCTCAACATTAACATGCTTTAACTTTTGCGAATTCAAGCATTTGAGTAATTTAATTAGTAACCTCATTTTTATTTTCATGATGACAACCTGTGTGCACAGCAAAAAAAGAAAAAAAAAAAAAAAAAGAGCCACAATGCTGCAGATTTGTGGAACAGCTAATATCTACTAGGCCCTTCATTGGTCTTTCTCATTCTATTTTTGTAGATTAAAGAAATCTGTGCATTCTGTTGTCTGTGCAATTTTTTATCAGTCTTTAAAATTCAAGATTCCTATTATAATTATGCTACCAAATTATAATGCAAATCTCATGGAGTCCTCTGAACAAGATCATTGTATAAATATATCTCATAGAACCTTTAAGAAAGTAGATTAGGACATATTGAAATAAGTAAAATTTTTTTTAAGCCAGAAATTCTAAACCTAAATTTTACAAACCATACAACAATAAAACTGTAATCAATCCTGGGATTGCACAATTATATAACTTAGAAAAAATACTCATCCTTCACAAACACACACACACACACACACACACACACACACATGTGTATAGATATATATGTATATACATATGTAAAGTGCTGGGAATATAAATACAAGCAAAAGGAGACAGCCTTCCCCTCAAGGAACTTAAATTCTAATGAGAAAAAGGAAACTAGAAAAGGGTCAAAGTCAAGAGATCCACCTGGGGGTATGTCAGAAAATTAGTCCAAAGAATAGGAGGCTAACCTGGATTAGAAATGTTATTATCAGTCATCTAGTGAAAGATTACAAACTAGTGGTCATAGGAACCTAACTCTCTTTCCCAAATGTTCAATGTATAGTTTGACTGTCAAGTCATTTTCTAACAATGTTACCTGCACAAAAATTTTAGATTGACTGTCTCGATACATAGCTCTAAATATAGTAAAATGCATCAAAATGAAGAAACAATTGAATAAAAATATCATTAACTTCATTAATAATATTCCAATTTCCCAATAGTCAGAGAAATGTAAAAATAACACAAGTTTGTTATATCAATTAGAAGATCAAAAATAACAAATAGTGAGAAATTTTAATATGCTAGTTGTAGGACTGCACATTAGTCCAGGTGTTTTAGAGAACAATATACAAGAGTCATAAAGTTGATCATATTTTTTTTATTCCATTGTTATGATTCCATTGCTGAGACCATCCAAAAAAAAGCACAAGAAAGAAAAATAGGATCTAGAAACACAAAAATATGTATAACTTCTTATTTGTAATAGCAAAAATTTGGAAGCAACCTCTTGTAACCAGCATTTGGAGAAAAGTATTATTATGAATTGATGGATCATAGATTTAGAGCTAGAAAGAGACTTTAAAAATCATCTAGGAAACAAAAGATTTTAAAATGTCATGTATTTAAGAGTGGAAGTCATGGGATATGAAACCTGGCCCTCTACTGCAAATCTAATATTCCTTTCAGTGCGTGGATAAATACAAAGATATAAGGAAATATAGAAAATGATATAGAAATATTAGCAGGAAGTAAATAGTTGATTTTATCTAGCTTTTTTCAGAAAAAAAACAAAACCAAAAGAACCACAACAAAATTAAACTAGAGGTGGGGAAATGTAAAAGAAAGCCTTCTTAAAAGCTTATTTGCTTTTAACTCTTTTGGGTGCATTTAACTCCATTTGGATCTTTGATGCAAAATACAATAATTATTTTTAATATTTTTTTAACAAAGCACCCTCCAAAATGAAATTTAAGAGTAGAAAAAAAAAATGATACTTTACCACCATATGAAAATCTAAATCATCTGTGCTTGGCTCTGGTATGTCAGAGAATCTTTAAAAAAAGAAACCAAAAATTAGTACTTTTATACCCAGAAGACAACCATCAAGAAGAAGCCCTCTTAGTTGTTGCAAACCTTTACTACCTTTACTACCAAATGATACATTACAAAGGATGACCTATAATAGAACAAGATATATCAAATATTCCTACTCCAAGATTCATTTTAGCAAAGAAAATAATGGTGCACCAGCGAAAGAACACTGGGAAATGAGTGTGGAGCACATCGTAGCATTTGCACTCTTTCTATTGTTTGTTTACATTTTTGTTTTTCTTTCCAGATTATTTTTACCTTCTTTCTAAATCCTATTTTTCTTGTGCAACAAGATAACTGTATAAATATGTATACATATATTGTAGTTAACATATACTTTTAACATTTTTAACAGATTGCCTGACATCTAGGGGAGTAGGTGGAGAGGAGGGGAAAAGTTGGAACAGAAGTTTTTGCAAGGGTCAATGTTGGAAAATTACCAATAAAAAGCTATAATAATAATAAAAAAGAAAATAATGGTGTAGATGATGCTCTCAGTGTGTCTATCCTCCAGAACAATCTCACTCCCTTTCTATATTTGACAAATCTCCCACCAAAAAAAAAAAAAAAAAAAAAAAAAAAAATTGGGGTATTAGAGCACAGAATCATCAAAATTCTGCAATCTATTTGTAGTATGTCATTGTCCTCTATGCTTTCCTTATTAAGTTCTAACATTTTCAGCATGACTATTTTTCCCTAAAGTTACCCTCCAAAGAGTTTCAGCTCTAGATATGAGTTGTATTTTTTGCTGTTCATTTCGGTAGTGTCTGACTCTGTGAACCCATTTGTCATTTTATTGGCAAAGGTACTGAAGAAGTTTGCCATTTCTTTCCTCAGTTCATTTCACAGGTAAGTGATTAAGTGGGACTTGTCTGGAGTTAATATTTGATTCAGATCAGAACTCCAAGAAGAATCTCCCCAATTCCAAGCCCAAGACTCTATCTATTGCTTTGCCTAGCTGCCCTTTAGATATGCGAGTAGCTCATACATTCCAATCTCATAAAGTTATTTGTTATAAGGCAATTCCTAAATATAATCATTGGTGTGGGATGAACTGAGTGAAGACCCTCTCATGGGAACATGGCTTTAACCTATTCCCTGTTTATGACTTGCAATAACAAGTTGAGATATAGCTAAAAAGCTGCAGGTATTTCCATTTTCTTGAATGAACATTCCCTTTCTGTTTCTGGGATAGATTTCCTTGTTTAAATTACAATCCTGGACTCACCCAAACAATGAGAGAAAAGGTCAAGGAGAAGGGGCTTCTGTTCTACTTAATCTTGTGTTTTGTACTCCTTTACTGACAAACACCTTCATCATCTGAAGAACCTAGTTTATCTTTACTCCCAGACTGACCTCCTGTCTACTGACTCCAAGATCCTTCTCTTCTCAGCGCATTAGGATCTGTTAACACCAAGCCAGCTTTTCTTTCTCTCTCTTTTTTTTTAGCTCTAATTCTTTGGCATGCCCAATTTCCTTTTCTTTTTCTTAAACTTGCTTTATTTGGTCTTCCTTTTTAACATCCTTTTTCTTCTTCTCTTTCAGTTGAATTCCTTATCCTCCTCCTCTTCTTAGCCTTTACCTTATCTTCTTTATTATGTCCTCTCCATTTTTTCAAAACCTTTTCCTTGGGCTCACTCTCTTTTCTTACTTTAGATGAAGGCTTTCTCCTTCAGCTCAAGTCACTTTTTCTTTATTATTAAATTTCAATTTTTTAATTCCAAAATTCTCCAGGCTTCAAAATAATATTCACAACTTCTTAAATTCATATCCTTCTCCAGCAAACTTTTTTTTCCCTGAGGCAATTGAGATTAAGTGACTTGCCAAAGGTCACCCAGCTAGGAAGTGTCAAGGGTCTGAGGTCAGATTTGAATTTGGGTCCTCCTGACTTCAGGGCTGATACTCTATCCATTGCTCCACCTAGCTTCCCCTCTAGGTTTCAAAAAGTCTTGACCTGAACTCTAAAAACAGCTCATTTTGTCCTCATTAATAAAAATAATGTAAATGCTGTAACAGGTCTATCAACCATAATCCCATACAAAAGGTCAAATTCCTAGGACTGTCTTGTTCTAAGATTGATTCAATCATCTCATTAAACATCCTGCAATTACTCTCTGAGACACAATGTACATTGTATAATGAATTTGTTTCTTACCTAGGCCCCTCCCTGTACTTTCTCTTAACTCTTTCCTAATTGCCTCCTTACTCTCTAGATCCAGTTCTTATTCCCTCCCCCTCTTCCCTTTTAGACTTTACAAAGTCATGTTACTGGAAGCATCTTGCTTAATCATGTATGATCTAACTTTCACATTAATACCATTCTTTATTGCTTTGATAAATATCACAGATGAATTTGTCACATTAGGAACTGCTCTCCAACTTGGTCCCCGGGTACTTCATTTACCCAATACTTCATTCTTTGGACAAAAGTAGTAAGAAAGGTTCCAAATATTAAACTTCTCTGTATCACAGGATTCTTCCCATCAACCTTCTAACACTATCACTCCCCGCTTTTTCCTCTTGTATGTTCTCTTTTCTCTTTATTTTTTTTTCAAAAACATTGTATCATTTCTAGGAATATTTCATTCTACTTGATTATTTCAAAAATGGGAACTAACTCATCACTGGCAACAACAAAGAACACAGAATCTGTAAATCACTGCAAAATAACATTCTGTGCGGTGGGAAAATGAGCTCACTGGAAATGAAATACTTAAGCCACTTGTTAATGGCCTGTATATTTAATGTGTTATACCACATCTCTTTTTCTAGAAGTTCTAGAGGGGAAACAAAAATTTTTTAAGGCTTGTCACTTCTTCTCAAGATACAATGCCAGCTTGCCTACATATCATTAATTGGGAATAAGAATATTCCTGCCAAAATCAGTAACAGCTTTCTGTTACTGTTTTCCACAAGAGTTCCAAGCAGAAATCACTCCACACTTCCCTTTTCTTTCCTATTGCTTCTCTTCTTGCTGAAAAAAACATTTACTGTCTTAACTTAGGATACTGAAGCCAGTGACTAATCCCCACCCTATGTTGATAACTCCTTTCTCTGAGCACTTAAGACAAATTTCCTCAAATATAAGATAATACATATTGGTAATGCAAATGTGCCTTAAAAGGCTATTTAGGAATCCATCCCAGGTGGTATTTTTAATCATCCAAGAATTATTTAATAATAGTTATATTAGGCCATTTTGGATAGGAAGTAAGTATGCAATAAAAATATAATGGATTCAAATTCTTCCTTTGTTACATACCGATTTTGTAAGGCCCAACAAGTCACTTATTCCTTCAGCATTCTCAAGCAATTCTCTTAACACAGAAGAGTTGCCAAGATGCTATATACACATAGTGTTCATATATATGTATATATGTTTGTGTGTGCATGTTTATGTTTATATATTGGTATGCTATTTGCATATTTATTTTGTATAGTGTGCATATATAGGCATATGTATATTCATGTATAAATATTCTGAATCTATATAAACATATGTATTAAGTGTTTAGTAAACCTAATTTTTTAAAAAGATAACGAAGTAAAAACATGATTAATGTGATAGTGGGAATTTGTTAAATTGAAGATATGTCTTCTGGGGGTATGGGAGTCTGCTTTGCCTTGAAATAAAAAACCTATTCAAGACTGCACCATAAAGATTTATTAAAAGATATGTTAATCTGCTATGAGGCCTACCTGCTTATAGAATCTTCTGTAGAACTTGCTTCTGCTATTGTAGAAAAAAGTAAAATATAATATTATTTATAACATTAATAAATAAATGAAAAATAAATAATAGAACTTAAATGTTAATACATGACAATAATATGAAAAGTGCTACAATGTGTTTTTTGAGCAATGAATAGGATTCAAATGAAATTATGCTATAGGTAAATGTATTTAAGTAGCAAGAGGGGGGTAGAAATAAATGGTCCTAAAGTATTAGATATTTGTCAGTAATTTGGTTATATTAACCATTTCATGAGCAAGCTGTTTCATACAAAGCACAATATCTCTAGCAGATAACATAAATAGAAGGAACAAGCTGCCATAACATGAATCACCTCAGCTTTTTTATGTAGGTAGTTTGAGAAAGGTGAGACAAATGTGGTCTTTTTCACCACAGTCCTCACAGATGCAATATTTGTAGATATAGTACTGCCACATTTAGCATGACGTGGCATGGCTTGTTTGTTCCATTCTGTAAATCAGAGCAAATCCAGAAACTGTTCTGTTTAGTATGATATAACATATTTCTAGCTCTTCTCCATGGGAAAGGGGTCCAAAACAATGTAACTTGTCTAGACCTCCACTGTCCCTACAGAAAGGAGCTGATGAGTTGCAAATCAACATACTTTCCAATTGTATTTTTCCTTTTTCATGCCTTCCTGGGGAGGGAAGCTAAAAACAAAAATAAAACTTATGTGCAATGCATGCCCATTATTTTTTCTGACCTTTTCATGCAAAATATAGTTTAAAGATATTCAGATAGGCACTGAAATAAGCATTCTTTTTTTTTTCTGTCAGCCATCATATTCGTCTAAAGGAAGGACTTAAAAAGGTGATCATTTGCCCATTTCACTGGGTATATTATTTTATTATTGGATTCATAACCGTTCTCCAAAATTTACTTTCTCCAAGCCATCCACCATGATGCTGCCAGATTGCTTTGGAACTAGTTATGTTCAACTAGATACGAGATTTCATTTGTATGGAAATCACAGTGATAAAAACAATTTCTCTGCAAATTATATTCTAAGTGAATTAGTAACAAGGCACTGAGAGGTAAAGAAACCTGTATAGTCAACCAACTAGTATGTATCAGAAGTGGGTTTTTAACCCATGACCAGTTTTTCCAACTAATTAGGACCTACAAGAGTGTTCACTGTGTCTGCTCAAACTGAAAACTTAAGAGTTCCCTCTGATGTATTTTGGAATTAGACTTCATTATAGAGCACAATACGTATAGAGTATTAGTAATGATTATGTGAGTAACAAATGTAACTCTTACATTCATTCTTCTTTCCCATTTAAACATAGCTAGCTAAAAATGTTACGCCATGTTGTACAGGATTAAAATGATATCCCTAGATATTTTCCCAAAGGGTAGACAGAAGAAAAGTCAATTAAATTCATATAAAACAAAGTATCTAGTCCTTCTCTCTAGTTAGATATATCAGGAAATATTTTATGTAGTAATTTTTAAAAGGATAAACCCCTCAAAGTTGGTATCACATTGTCTCCAGTCTCATTTCATATCATAAACATGATTCCAACAGGCAGTCTTAAGTTATATGGCAAAGTAAAATTTATATAATAAAGCAAAGTAGAAAAATCTTGTTTTATAGGCTTTATAGCATATTACTTATATATTTATAATATACTTATATATAATATATATAAATATGCTATGTAACATATATATTATACTATATAATATACTTATAGTATATTACAATCTCTCCAGAGTCTCTTGTGGGGACAGAATCTCCAGCAATTTAAGTCCCATGTTTTAGAACCACATTCTTTTTTTCCTTTTTAATTCAACATATTGCAGAATGATTGTAACAAAACTTCTGTATAGTTGGCAATTACATGGATACATTGAAAATTAAATCTACATCAGAGTAGCAGCACATAAGCAGTTAACTTAAACTGTACATATAGACAACAAAATGAGACAATCTACAAAACTATCTTTTTAGTTTATCTTTTTATATATAACATGAAGTGTACTTATAACAGGAATTGATAATATAATATCAGTATAAACATGAATAGACTTAACTTTATCCAGTAATAAATAATGCAAAAAAACTACCACTACAAAATAGTTTTAACGATAGGAATTTCATACAAAAATCTTTATAAAAGTTCAAACTCAAGATATTTTTTCAAAAAATGCTGGAAATGCTAAAAAGATTTAACTACTACCTTTCCCCCACCAAAATCATCTTTTAATCATTCTTAACAAGATGTTCAAAGCTTCTCAAGTTCAATAGTCAGAAAACACCCAAAATAAAATTTGCAGTTAGAGTAGGACCTTTAATAGTTTATTATTTGGGCAAACATATTTGGTTATTTCACAGTAAACTATTTCCTGAAATTCTTGTACCTGCTGAATGCACTTGAGTTCCCTGCATTTTTATATCCGTATAGGAATAGGCTTAAAAGTAACATATCAAACAATGAAATCAGAAAAAAATATTTAGACAAGTAACTCTTTTCTAAAAGGAATGTAGGAATTGATAGTATAGCTATTTGATTTACTAGTTATTAAATACATAAAGATAAAAAAAAGACATTATTAATGAGGCAGAGTCAACTGATTTTCTCTGCATTTTAGTTCCTCATTTCAAGTTCATGTGCCAATCTGCCAACTGGGATGCCTCCAATACATAGTCACCATCCATTCAGTTAATCTACTACTTATAATTTGGTTCTCTTTATTTACTTCTAATTTCATTCCTTATCTAATAGCACAATAGTAAAAAGATAAATGCTGTTATTTAAAGAAACTTATGTGCTACTACACAAAGAACAGGGAAAAAAGTAAAAACCAATTTATCCAAACAATACAAGAAAGATGGCTTCTTTTCCCTTTGATGACCATTGAGAATATGAATATTAACAATTTACTTAGGGAATTTCTTTTCTAGAAAAATAATTATTTCTCTGTCATTCTTTCTCATTCTATAACGAATGAACTGTTCTTTTAAATGAAATATATGTCACGAATATACATATATATGTGTGTCTGTGTGTGTATGTATATGTGTATATATATATATATATATATATACACACATCTATGTGTATATATATATATATTATAAATTATCTTTTTTTAAGAAAAAACTTTATGGATATTGGCTTAGAATGAAGTTCATCATAGAAGTAATCCAGTATAGATTAAACATGTACATAAATTACCAATTATCAGTAAAATTAAATGCATTTCACTCTAAAACTATTAAAAATTGAATAAAATTTAATTTCTAGAGAATTTATAATATCCAATTTCATCTTTATAAAGTTATCATGGATATAAATTACCAAGATAATATGAATATATAGGAAATGAAGGTTGGTCCAAAGTATCTTTTTTTTTTTATGTTTACTATTATTTAGAACAGATAAAATCAGTTTAACAAAATAAGCAAATAAATATTAGTCACTTTGGCTATTAACTTTGATAATAATTGAGAACATTTTATTTTATTGTTTTCTTCATCCTCCCAAAATGACATTCCTTGAATTGTCTTGAATATCCAAAATTAGTTTTGCAGACTTTTCATTTTCTGCACAATTCTCTACTTAATTTGGGCAGAAAAGATATAGGTTAAATCCCCATCTTTTCTAAAATGATTTTGTTTTAAATACATATAAATATTCAACCTTCAAAACATTAACACATAAAGTAATCACTGCCTACCAAATTAAAGAATGATTTCATAGAATCATAGAATCATATAATTTAAAACTAGCAGACTCAGAAGTCATCTTATTTAATACCTTTACCTTAGAGGTAATAAAACAAAAATTTGGAGGTTAAATGATATATGCCTAAAGAAATCCAGGACTTCCTAATTCAAAAGCTGGTCTTTTTGCCACTATAAAATGATGTTTCTTAAAACAACAAAACCAAATCAAACAAACAAACCAAAAACTCCCAACGAGCTATGAGAAGTACATATTCTTGGCCAAGACTGAAAGAAATAAAAGGAAAGTGATATTCAAAGAGATGAAAGATTTAGTTTGTTGTAGAGCCACGACTAGAACACATGGTCTTACCTGCCTATCTATCTACACTACAGCATTGCCTCAGTGGAGAGAGATGTTTTTTACTTATTGGTATTCATCATTTAGTGGCTTATGTTGTCATCCATGATATCTTGTGCAGCAAGATGAAATTACACAATTAAAATTATGGTTGTGCAAAAAGCAAATTAAGCACCAATTTTCAGAGAGCAGAGAAAAAGGACTTTGGGAATCCAATGTTATGGGTAAATTGAGGCTTTTTCACCAAAATCCTGAATTAAAACATCAAAATAACAAGTAGAAATAACCCCAGAATGTAATAATTTGTCAAAGTACCAGAAAAGTCATAAATGGGTTTCTGACAAAACTGGGATTATTCACAATTAAAGTCTACAAAAAATTGCTAATTAATGGTAAGAAGGCAAGATAATAGTTCCAGGAATGTATAAAATACTCAGGCTCCAGGATTAGCCTCTAGCACACTCATTCTTCATGTCAAGAGTTTGGTTCTCCTTGAACACATAATTTATAGGAAAACTTTTATACAAGGGGTTCTCTCTTTGTAAAACTCAAGAGGGAAATAACATCCTCACCTTATTGTTCTAAGCTTTTACCCAAAACAGTCAATTTTAGATTTATGGTAATAGATCATTCACTCTTATTTCACATTCAAAAGAACTGAGGCATAGTCAGTTTTGAGTGTAATGCAAGGTTAAGCAATATTATTCCTGCTATACTTACCAATCAAATAATGAATTTTACCAATTTCTTAATGAACATTAAATAAAGTGGAACAAGTAATGTCTTATGGTAGAAGATGAATATTTAAGGAAAAGCAAATATATTCTATAAGAGCAAATCAATATAATTAACTTTTTATATTCTAGGTTTTTTAATCATTTAACACTAACATTAATACACTTAGGCATAAGCTATAATTTTGCCTCATAAAGGAAGTGTTATTGGTAACTGTATATTCATAAAGAGTGTCTATAGTCTGCCATCTTCCTTGAATATATTTATGAACATTTCAGTTACTTATAAGTCATATTCTTTAACTATATTTATATTTGTTAGACTACAGACTATAACTTTTTCTTCATTGATAAACTTTACTGAAACCCCACTGTCAATAAGAATATTAATTATAATTATTTTATTAAAATTGTATTAGGGATTTAAAAAAACTGTTTAAAATTTTTATATGTAGTTAACATGATAAAAATATCATACTACTTACTGAAGAATAGAACTTTAAAACACTTTTTCCCCTTAAATCTTCTCAGAAGAATTTTGTGTATGTAGCTAAAGATATATATTTTTAACAAAGTAATAAGGGAAAGTGAGGATCAATTTTCACCTGTCTAGCAAGAAAAATTTAGAATATTTTATTGGAAAAGGAAATTTTTAGGCAATAGTGAGATATAATTAAAATTAATTTTTCTGCCATAGTTATTTCTCATTTCTTCTTTGAAAGGTTGACATAATTCATCTCTCTCTGATATATAGGGTAATGGCCAGTAGTTGAAAGTGCACAATCAGTTCCTGCAGGTTATGTAAGCTTTTTGCTTTCATTTTCAAATAGAAGTCACTAAAATGCCTACACTGTATTTTTCACAAAGTAAATAAAGTGCTAAATTGATTTGAAAAAAATCTTATGTGACATGAATTTATTATTATATGCTTAGATCATTAAAATTTCAAATGGTCCAGCTATCAGGATAAAATATTAGAAATTAAATCAGAAAATTTATCTCTTCTAAAGTTTAACTGCCTAAAATCAGGAGGCTGTAAAGTTCTTCCAAGGGTCATGCTGGATGAGGAGACGTATGAAATTATCTATGGGAAATGTAGAAACACATGCATTATCTTCCAAACCTGATCTTCTGATCTTTGGTCTCCCTAATTCCCATAACTTTTTCCATTCTCACTAGTTTGTGTGAAGGGAAAGCTTTATGAACATTGTAAAATTTTGAAAACATTTAATATGCATTTCCAAAGGTTGGATACACAGAGTTCCAAAGAAGAATGAGGAATCTATTCATCTGCTGTTTGACTTGTGTATATACACATCTATATACCTATCTTTATATTCTATCATAAATAACATTTATTATTATTTTCCCATATTTCAGAATAAGAAGCAAACACTTATTGCTAAATATAATATATTTTAAAGTGTTAAAGTTTTCCTGTGATTTGGTAAAACACATTTAAAATAATATAGAAATCAGAAAATTGATATTGTAGTAAAAATATTTTTTTGATAAGTCAGATAATAATAATAATACAAAAGGTCTTGATAGTGTTTTGCAGTTTCAGGTAGATGATCTATTAGGGTAATTAAGTAATTTTCCAAAAATAAACCATTTCCTATCCCATTAAGATAAAAAAATAGAAATAGAAGAAATAAGAGAACATGTAAATTTTAAGATCGCTCTTCATTATTTTTTAAAATAATTTTAAAAAACTGTTTATTTGGGTTTGTCAGTTCTACCTTTTTTGAACAAGGGAAATCCACCCAAAGGAAATCGAGTACCAGACGCCTTCTCTGAACCGCTAATTTGGGGTGAACAGGGCTGTTCCTTTTGTAGTTTTTGTTCATCAATTAGAAAGGGATAAATACATCTAAAATAAAATATAAAACATATTAAGTCTACATCAACCAAGATAAATGTTTTATGTAACAAGTCTTTTTGTATGTTAAATCTTAAATAATCAGATTATCATTAATTTTTTATTGTATTGATTAAGTCTGTATAGCAAATTAATCATTCAATTTAAATGTAGTACACTTTTCTTTAGAGTCACAGTATTATAGAATTATAGGCTTAAAGCTGAAAAGGTTCATTTAGGTCATTAGCTTTAATCTTTCTATTTTATCAATTAAGTGATGGAATCCCAGAAAATTTTGTTTGTCTGAGGTCACACTTATAATGAGAGGCATTATTTCTCCCCAGGTCTTCTGACTCCAAATTGAGCACCCTTCCTCCTGCAAATTGTTTCTCTGTGAATTCTAAAATTGCTATTAACATTTGTGATCTTTTTCATTAACATTCATGTGAAGGCAAACACAAAACTACTGCCTCTTTAATTCTAAAATTATTGTCATTATTAAATTGTACAAACATTGTGAAGAGCAAATACTAAAATACATGTAAAACACTGGAATAACTTTTAATACTATAAATATGACAGCTATTATCATCATTACTACTTTTAAAAATTCTGATCTCTGTGAGACTATCAAATATCATGTCTTGCTTAATGTACTACTGAACTTTGATAACCTAACTTTGCCATTTGTCCAATTTCTTTTTAGTACTCTTAAATATGAAACTTATAGAGGTCTGTCCTGTTTAACTGGGGATATGCTGAACTATGTAGCAGTTCTCAGAGCTGGAATTTGCCAGGATGTTTGCCAGACAGTCATTATATTATGCAAATATAAAAGTTATTTTTACTCTCAAATTTCATGGAGGAAGATCCTTTAGATGCAATTATATAAGGAGAATAAGAATCATATTAGCACTTACAGTGGATAATTAAAACACTTAGCATACTTCTCAGCTGTCCACCCATCTTCGTCTTTGCAAGTGGGATCAACATTGTATTGAAAAAGAAGACTGACTATGCCTGTTGATTGCATAACGATAGCAAACATAAGGGATGTTCTAGAATAACAAAAAAAAAAAATAATTCATGTTTTAAAATGTAAAGAAATCACATTTAATCACATTTTTTCTGGATATAATTCAATAATATTCTTTAGTGTTAATATGTATGGTCATCATGAATACAGTGATGGATGGGGGTGCTTTGACTATTCATTGCAGCATTAGAAATGACAGTGAAGACCAAACAGAAAGAAGTTTTTGGTCCCCTTTCAATTTCAGCAGGGATTGTCAAATGTAAGGCTATATTATAGACAAAAGGAGAGTATGTCAACATCAAATGTGTTGAAAGTAGTTAAGGACTTCAAGCTTGTTTACTGGCCTTTAAAGTAAAGTAGAAACTAAAGAAAGAAAAGATTAAAAATAATCTTGGTAACTCACTCCACTAAATTCCTAACCTAATGGCACATCATAATGTAGCAGTGACCATGTATTGCCTAAAATTAAACCAAAACACGATGTTTTATGTCTTAAAACACTTTCTGTCTCAGATCCAGGATCTTAGTTTTACAGTGAGGCATTTTATATATTCTTCCATTTTTTTTTAAATTTGCTTGACTGACTCTTGATGTCACATAGATCCATTAGCCTCCATTTTCCTGTTCTAGTTTTTAATATGTGATTTTCTTTAGTTAGATTTTTGTATCTGGAAAATGAGTAGATACCACTTAGGGAATGTCTAAATAAGTTATGATATATGACAGAAATGGAATATTATTATTCTATAAAAATGATAAACAAGCTTATTTTAGAAAGCCCTGGAAAGATATACATAAACTGATGCTCACAGAAAAAAAAAGTAAAACCAGGAATACATTGCACAAGTAATAGCAACACTACATGATGATCACTTCCAGGGGCAGAGCCAAAATGGCAGAGAGTAGACATAACTCTCTGTGACCTCCACTAACTTTCTGTCAAACCAACAACAGATTAAGCCTGTAAACTGGTTTTGAAGTCAAGGAATCCACAAATATTTGGAGTACAACACATTTCTACAAGAAGATACTTTGGAAGAACTTCAAAAAAGGGCTGTTTCAATCTGGCACAGAGACAGTCTGCCAAATCCAGACTGTCTCACAGGGAACCTGGGGCAAGAAGCTGGCATGGAGAGTCAGAGTGTTGTAGCTTCCATACACCTGGGAATCTTCTGTGAGCCTCTTAGACCACTCTGTCTTGGTTGCAATCAGGTAGTTTGGCAGATTTCCCTTTTTTAAAAGACAAATTGTAAACCACTGAGTCCCAGAAGAACATTGGGCCTAGCTGCCATTACCCAACACTGGAAATCTATTAGCAAAACTGCCCCAGAGCAAATTAAAGCCGCTGTTACTCCTTTGCATTAAACAGACATCAAGCCTTACAAAAATGAATAAAAAACAAAAAAGAACTCTTACCATAGACAGTTTTATGGAGAAAGAAAAAAATAGACCTCAAATCCTCAGGTTGCTAAAGAGAAAGCAGCTACAGAAGAAACCCGAAAGAGAGGCAGGAGCTGGTCTCCATTTCACAAGGTTTTCTTCAAAAATTGCATAAAGGATCTTAAAAGAGAGTTAGAAGAAAAATGGGGAAATGAAATGAGATCATTGCAAGAAGAAATGGAAAAAATGGAAAAAGAATGCAATGAAAAAAAAATTTAATTGGCCAATTGCAAAAGGAGTTTAAAAAGGAAACTGAAGAAAATTATATACTCAAAATTAGAATTGAACAAATGGAAATGAATGACTCAAGACTTCAAAAATCAGTCAAACAAAACCAAAAAAAAATGAAAAAAAAAGAAGATAATATGAAATATCTCCTAGGAAAAACAACTGACCTGAAAAATAGATCTAGGAGAGAAAATCTAAGGATTATTGGGCTTCCTGAAAGCCATGATAAAAAAAAAAAAAAAAAAAAAGAACCTAGACATTATCTTATAGGAAATCATAAAAGTGCCCTGATACTTTAGAATCAGAAGGTAAAATAACCATTGAAAGAATCCACTGATCACCTCTTAAAAGAGGCCCCAAAATTAAATCCCTACAGAATATTGTGGCTAAATTTCAGAACTATTGTACCAAGGAAAAGACATTGCAAACAGCCAGAAAGGAACAATTTAAATTCCAAGGAATCACAATGAGGATTATCCAGGATTAAGCAGCTTTTACTTTAAGGGATTGAAGGGCCTGGAATTTGATATTCCAAAAAGCAAAGGAATTAGGATTACAGCAAAGAATAAACTAAAATGATCATTATCTTTCAAGGAAGAAAATTGGATATTGAATGATATAGGTGAATTTCACCTATTTCTAATGAAAATACCAGAACTGAACAAAAAATTTGATTTCCAAACACAGAACTCAAAAGAAACATAAAAAGGTAAAAAGGTAAAACTCTTGAGAACTATAGTTCTGTTATGGATATACTTAGAGGTATATGCAGGTATAATTTGATTTTTTTATGATAATATGAAAAAGGAACTAGAGGTGGAAAGGGGATCATACTAAAGAAGAAGAAAAAGGAGGTAAACTAAGGGAAATTGCATCCCACAAAGAGGCAAAGAAAACCTATAATAATTGAGGGAAAGAAGGGAGGGGGATAAGCTTCGTGTGTATTTTACTCTCACCAGATTTGGCTCTTAGAGAGAATATCAGACATATTTGGATCATAAAGAAACTTATCTCACCTTATAGGAAAGTAGGAGGGAAAGGGGGAAAAGAAAGGGAAAGACTTTAGAAGGGAAAACAGAAGAATTAGGTGAAAAGGTATAAAAAAGGGGGAGGGACTCTAAAGGGGAAGGACTGTTTGACTGAGGTGGTCATCAAAAGCAAAATACTGCGGAGGAGGGAATGGGGATAGGAAAGAGGAAAAGCATAACCTAAGGTAAATGTGAAATGTGGGGTAGCTCTCTGGAGGGCTTCAAAGTCAGCCAGAGTCAGGATAAATCCCTTGGTCTTTAGGGGGAGAAGTGAAAGAGGCAGCCAAGCAGAATACTGGATTCTCAAGTCCAGAGTCACCAGCCTCTCTCCTCCTTGTCCTGTTGCAAAGTGAGTCTCTTCCCCCACTCTCTCTGCCCTCTAATCCTTGCCCTATGATTATCTTAACACCAAACATTTAGCAAGTACTCAACAGTGAGAAGAGCCATTTTTCCAACATATTCTAATAGAGTTGTTTTCTCACATTGCATAGGTAATTAGCCTTAAATGCTCGACTGTCTGATTCAAGTACATCTTTGTCACAGTTTCAGCCCTCTATATCCCTTTTTCAGAGTTTCAGCCCTCTATAGGTAAATAAGATGGCAGGAAATACAGAATTAGTTGTTTTAACTATGAATGTGAATGGAATGAATTCCCCCATAAAATGGAAATAGTTAGCAGACTGGATAAAAGCCAGAGTGCTACAATAGGTTGTTTACAAGAAATACATTTAAAGCCTGGTGATACATACAGAGTAAAGGTAAAAGGCTAGAGCAAAATATATCATGGTTCAGGGGTGGAAAAGAATGCAGGGGTAGCAATCCTGATCTCAAATCAAGTAAAACCAAAGATAGATCTAATTAAAAGAGATAAAGAAGGAAACTATATCTTAATAAAGGGTACCATAGATAATGAAGCAATATCAATATTAAACATATATGCTCCAAGTGGTAGTATGGAAATTCCTAGAGGAGAAGTTAAGAGAGATGCAAGAATAGACAGCAAAATTATACTAGTGAGGGATGTCAACCTTGCTCACTCAGAACTAGATAAATCAAGTCACAAAATAAATAAGTTAAGGAGTTTAACAAAATGTTAGAAAAACTAGGTATGGTACTTCTTTGGAGAAAATTAAATGGAGACCAAAAGGAGTTTACTTTTTTCTCAGCGAGTCATGGAACTTACACAAAAATTGACTATGTGTTAGGACATAAAAATCTCACAATCAAATGCAGAAAGGCAAAAATAGTAAATACATTTTTTTTCAGATCACGATGCAATAAAAATCACATGCAATATAAAGCCAGGAGAAAAAGAGACCAAAAAGTAATTGGAAACTAAATAATCTTATCCTAAAGAATGAATGGGTAAAACAGCAAATCATAGAAAATCTTTTAAAAATAAAATTGACAAAATGTAAAAAAACCCCACTGAACAAAACTATTTTTTTACAAGTCCAATTGACCAAATGGAAAAGAAAGTAGCAAAACTAACTAAAGAAAATAAGTAAAAAAATTAGAATTGAGGGAAGGATTCTGCTAAGATGGAGGAGTAGGTTGGTAAATTTCAAGCTCTCCTGATTTCCCCCACAGATGGTACAAATTTGCATCTCAGAGTGAACATAGACTGGTAAAAAAAAAATCAAGACTTGGGGCATAACAGTTCTCATGAAACAATGCAAGACCATCTGAAGAAAGGCTGAAGAAGATTGGATGAAATCTCAGATCTGTGTGAAATGAAAACACTTCCATCTAGCTCTTTAGACATAACAAGTGGAGAGCCCTGGGGCTAACTGGATGTGGCTAGAGTCTTAGTAGGAACCAAAGAAATTTTCACCTCTTGGACTGTTTGCGGAGTCAGGGTTTGAGTCTGGGAAGACTGAGGGAACCTAAGCTTATTAGTAACATTAGACCCAGCTGTAGGGCAGAAACTGGCCCTGGGTGAGAAGGAACCAGCCCAACTGGTGAGGGCAAAGGCAGTGAGGCAAGGACAATTCTGACTGTGGGCACTTGATGGAGAGGGAGGGGGAGTTCTTGGTTTAGAACTCCTGACAGAGGAGAGAGCTGAAGCAAAGCCATAGACCTTAATCCCCCCCATCCCAGAATTACAGTTGCTTACACTAATCATTCTTATTTAAAAAAAAAAATGGACCAGCAAAGAAAGAACGAACCCAACTTTAGGCTTACTATGAGAATTGTAAAGATTGGGATTTATTTTCAGAGGACAACACTGAAGTAAAAAAAGCTTCTACCCCAAAGAGTAACATGAAATGGCTCCTTGCCCAGAGAGAACTTATAGAAGAACTCAAAAAAGAATTTAAAAATCAAATGAGACACATTGTGGAAAAACGAAAAAATAAAAATAAAACCACTCAAGAAAACCAAGATAATTATGGGGGGAAAAAAGTTAATGAACTAGAAAAGGAGATACAGAGTATCAAAGATGAAAATAATTCTTTGAAAATTAGAATTCTCCAAGGAGAAGACAGTGAAACTATGACAGACCAAGAAACACTAAAACAGATTATAAAGAATGAAAAAATAGAACAAAATGTGAAAACATCTTATAAGGAAAAATGAAAGATCTGGTGAATAGTTCAAGAAGAGAAAATATATAATGTGTGATATAAATATAAAATATATAATTAGACTGCCTGAAAGTGTTATGCCAAAGTTCTCTTTTATTGTCTTGACTCAGTTTTCCTAATTATACTGACTCAGTTTCCCTAATTGTTCTGCCTCAGTTTATAATTGTGCTGCTCAATCCTACAAAAGCACCCCTCCCTCTTTATCAGAATATTTGATAAGAATAAAAGATCTTATATTTTAGAATATCAGAATACCTCTCCCCATCCTAAGCTATCAGAATATCAGATACCATCTTATCAAGATTAGCCCATCTGAAGCTTTGGTAGCAGGTAGCATAGTCAGCCCATTCCCTCCCTCGACTGAACATCTGGGACCATCGTCAAAATGAAGTAGTTTTTGAGAGTCCTCTGCTTCTGATGTAATTTGGACTGATAGAGGGAAGTGGAAAAGTGGTTGAATTATTGTTAAAATTTTAATTGTATTACTGTGTTTAAGATTTGTTAAAATTGTAACTATTGCTATATGTTTGAGGGATTTTTAGGAAACTTATTGTACTAGTCTTATGTATAGGAATTTTGATTCACTCTTGGGATTTATATGTGTATACTTGATAATTCCTTTCCATGAGAAAAAAGGGAGGAAGAAACTGGAAGAATCTGGTTAGGAAACTGGGGAAACTGATGTATTTTTCTTAGGCACTTCTGCCCTGCCCCCATCTCATTAGTTCAGATTGAATTGGAAATTATTTGAACAGTCCTTTTTGTTTTTACTCCTTGCTTAAAATTTACTGGACTATGATTTGCTGGTTATGTTTTAACTTTGAAATCCCTTATTCTGCTGGAATTGTCCTGGCAGACTCAGTTTTGGGGATTATTTTTTAGAAACAACTAGAAATCAGACACCTGTCTGGGGACTGACAGTCTCTCTGATCTATTTCTCCATTCCTGTTACACCCCAGTTCCTTAATTAGTATTTCAGCATTTTGATATCAGACCTTTTATAGTTCAGGGTTGTCTGCCTTGGTCGAACTGCACAATCTGCTTAGAAATCTGTTTCCTAGTACCAGTTCCTATTCTATCAGAGGGGACAGGTGGAGCTACTCCAGGCCCCACTTTTCCCCCCTTTTGAAGTCCCTGACAGACTTGGGATGCCCTCTTAGGATGGGCAGCAGGACTGTCTTGAACACTGCTACTCAGCAGAGGTGAGTTAAATGCACAAATGACCACAGACCTAACTCACAGTGAACTGTCCATCTCAAACTGGATTCTCTGGCTGAGATTCTCCCCAAATGCAGAGGACCTGCCATTTCTGCAAGAGGGAGGCCTGTGTGCCTCCCTAAAGGAGGAATGCTATTTTTATGCTAATAACTCTGGAGTTATCGGGGAGAGATTGGTCCTTGCCATAAGTCCTTGCATTTTTCTAGTTTTAGTTTGGTTTATTTGCTTTACATAGGGTTGGTCAAAATTATGGTGCTAAGACCTAGAGGAAGGTAATTCAATGATTTGAATATTCAGAAGAGAGAGAGAGAGAGTATGGAATGTTATGCCACAGTTCTCTTATTGTCCTGACTCAGTTTCCCTAATTATCCTGACTCAGTCCTGCCTCTGTTTCCCTGCTTCTCAGTTCTGCAAAACTTCTTCTCCCTCTTTATCAGAATATTGATAGAATATTAGAATACCTCTCCTCATCCCAAGCTATTAGAATATTAAATACTGTCTTATCAAGATGCCTCTCCCCATCTCCAGAGTGTCTCCCCCCATTATGTCATCCCATCTCCTATGTCATCCTATCTCACCCCATCCTGTCAGAGTCCTATTCCTGTTCTTAGAACTCTGACTCCTCCCCTGCCTCAATCTACCTGAATCTGAGCCAAGTGTATATATGTCATTGAGAACTCATATTGTTTGCTGAATTCTTGGAGACAATAGTCTCATTCATCCCTGGGACCAAACCATGGATCCATTTGGTCCCAGTAAATCTCTCCCTTTTAAAATAAATTATTAAATACTCTCTAATCTCTATCTTGCCTCAGTTTTTCCAGTATTACAAAAGTTGTGAACAAGAAAAGGACCTTGATACAATAATGCAAGAAATAATACAAGAAAAATTTACTGGAATGATACAACATGAGGGGAAAAGAATAGAAACTATCATCTCAACAAAATCCTTTCTGGAAAATGCATGGGAACATTATTGCCAAATTTTGAAGCCTCCATATCAAAGAGAACATTTTGCAAGAAACAAGAAAAGAAAATCAGGGATGATGAAGCTAGAATTAGAATTGAACAGGATTTATCAGCAGCTACAATAAAATACCATAAGTCCTGGAATCATATTTACTCATGATCAAAAGAATTAGTCCTGGAGGCCAAAAATATCTTATTCAGCAAAATTATCTGTAAATATTATAATATTGTATTGTAATAAATAATTATAATATTGAATGAGAACAAATGGACCTATGAACTTGCACATTTTCAAGACTTTCTATCAACCAAACCCCAACTTAGAAAATTTAACAAATAAGAGCCAATATGAAAGATGAGAGATCCAGGGGTGGGCAAGTTAGGAGGAGAATTAAAGCAAAAGATCAGCAGGGATGGAAAATATATATATATATATATATATATATGTATGTGGGGTGGGCATGCATATGTGTGTATATATATATGAAAATATATATATATATATATCTGCATATGTATATATAATATATTCTTTCTTAACTGTAGCCTGCTTGGGGATGGATGATGGGGATGAAAGGGAGGGGGGGAGAATAAAGCAAAAAAGGTGTGCAGCAGAAAACAAAACCACCATATACAAGGAAGTAAAAATCAATAAGTAAAGCTCTTCTAATAATATATATACTTTCTTGAACTGGTGTTTGTTGGGATATATTTTGAATCCACCATGATTGTTGGGCACATGACAATGTTTCTTTTGTTTGGTTTTATATTCCTTCTGTGTGTTTCTTTTTTCTTATTCTGTTTCTTTAAGCAAAATAAATAAAAATTAGAAATATAAAATATTCATTGAAAGAATCCACCATTCAACTTCTAAAAGGGACCTCCCCCCAAAAAATGAAAACTGAAGGAATGTTATAGCTTTTTCCACAATTATCAAGTCAAGGGAGAAAATACTTCAAACAGCCAGAAATTAACAATTCAAATATTGAGAAAGCACAATCAAGAATACTCAGGCTCTATCTACTTCCACATTAAATGATTGGAGGGCCTGGAATATGACATTCTGTGAGGCAAAGGAATATAGACAATAACCAAGAAACAACTACTGCACAAAATTAAACATTATTATTCAGGGAAAAAATGAAAATCAAACAAAATAGGGGATTTTTAGTCATCTCTGGCTTAAAAAAAAAAGATCAGAGCTGTATGGAAAATTTCATCTTCAAATTGAAGATTCATAAATCAATGAAAGATTCAAGAAGTATTAAAAATTAGACTTAAAATGCTTAAATATTTACATGGAAAGATGGTACTTATAATTCTTAAGAATGATTTGTCAGAGGAATTAGAAGGGGTATACTTAAAGCATATATATATGTATATATATATATATATATATATATACAGAGAGAGAGAGAGAGAGAGAGAGAGAGAGAGATACTTTAATGTGGTTATATAAAAAGAAATTAGGAGTGGAAAAGGAATTGTACTGGAAAAAGAGTAAGGGGAAGGTCAAATGGGGTAAATTTTATCACATGAAGAGGCACCAAAGAATTATTACAATTGAGGGAAAACAAGGACTGAGCATTGTTTGCCCTTTAATCTCATTGAATTTGGCTCAAAGAAGGAATACATATATATATTTAGTGTGGTATAGAAATTTATGCACTATACAGAAAAAAAGGCAAAAGGGCAAAGAAAAGTTTAGAAGAAAATAGAAGGGATGCCAAAACTAAAAGGGAAATTGGATAAAAAAGGGGGAGCTGACAAAAAAAAAGAGGAGATTGAAGGAGTTAGTGATCAAAAATACTGAAAAAGATAATCTGGGGGAAATGGAATGGCAAGAAATAGAGAGCGGGTAACATTCACTATGAACGTGAATGGAGTTCCTTCTATTCTTCTATAAAGCATAAAACAAAAGCAGAGAGTAGTGTGGATTAAAAGCCAGCATTTTACAATATATAGTTTACAAGAAATACATTTGAAGCAGAGAGATACATTCAGAGTAAAGGTAAAAAGGCTGTAGCAGAATATATTATGCTTTAGCTGAAGTTTAAAAAAAAAAACAGGGTTAGCAATCTTAATATCAAACAAATCAGAAACAAAAATAGATCTAGTTAAAAATGATAAAAATGGAAACTACATCTGGTTAAAGGATACCATAGATAATGAAGTAATATCAATACTAACCATATACGCACAAAATGTAGAGCATCCAGATTCTTAAGAGAAGTTAAGTGAGTTGCAAGAAATAGACAGCAAAACGATCGTAATGGGGGAATCTTAACCTCCTATCAGAACTAGATAAATCTAAGCAAAAAGTAGCAAAAAAGGTTAAGTAGGTGAATAGAATTTTAGAAAATCTAGGTATGATAGATCTTTGGAGAAAATTGAATGTAGTAAAGAATAGACCCTTTTCTCAGTGATACATGATGCCTACATAAAAATTGGCCATGTTTTAGGGCATAAAAAGCTCACAATCAAATGCAGAAAAGCAGAAATAGTAAATGCATCCCTTTCAGATCATGATGCAATAAAAAATATAGAGTCATGGAAAAACAGACCAAAAATTGATTAAAAAGTAAATAATCTAATCCTAATGAATGAATGGGTCAAACAACAAATCATAGAAACAATCAAGAATTTCTTCTAAGAGAATGGTGAAAATGAAACATCATGGGAGACACGATGAGATGCAACCAAAGCAGGTCATAGGGAAAATTTTTCATCTCTAGATGCTTACATGAGTAAAATAAAGAAAAAGAAGATCAATTAATTGGGGTTCAACTAAAAAAGCTAGAACAAGAACAAATTAATTCCCCACCCCAATTCAACACCAAATTAAAATTTCTGAAAATCAAAAGTGAGATTAATAATATTGAAATTAAGAAGAGGACACAACTAAGAGATGGTTTTATGAAAAAACCAACAAAATAGATAAACCTTTGGTCAATGTGCTCAGATTAAGAGAAAAAAAAATCCAAATTACCAGTATCAAAAATGAAAAGGGTGAACTGACTACCAATGAAGAGGTAATTAAAGCAATAATTTGGAGCAATTTTTAAAATTGTATACCAATAAATCTGATAATTAAGTGAAATGAATGAATGGGGAATACACACAAAAAAATAGACTGAGGGCAGCTAGGTGGCACAGTGAAGAGAGCACCAACCCTGAAGTCAGGAGGACCTGAGTTCAAATCTGGCTTCAGAAACATAATACTCCCTTGCTGTGTGACCCTGGGCAACTCACAATCCCAATTGCTTCAGCAAAAAAAAAAAAAAAAAAAAAATGATAGATAGGTAGACAGAGATATAGATATATAGATTGCCCAGATTAACAAAAGGGAAAACAAAATACTCAAATAATCTCATTGTAGAAAAAGAATTTGAACAGCTATTAATGAACTTCAGAAAAAATTCTCCAGGGCCAGATGTATTTCAAGTGAATTCTACTAAACATTTAAAGAACAATTAATTCAAATAGTATATAAGCTATTTGGAAAAATAGGGAAGAAGGAACTCTATCAAATTCCATTTATAATACAAATATAAACCACGAAGGACCAAAACAGAGGGAAAAAATGATAAACCATTTTTCCTAATGGATTTTGATGTAAAAATGTTAAAGTATTAGCAAAGAGACTGTAAGAGCTAAGGTGGAGTCAAGATGATGGAGCAAAAGCAGGAATCTGCCCTACCTCTTCCCCAAACTATTTCAAATTCCTTTAAATAATGACATTCTCTAAACAAATTTTGGAGCATCCAAAAAGATGGAGTAGAACATTTTCCAGCCAAACACATCTTAGTTCAGCAGAAAAGGCTGTCACACAAAAGTGGGAGTCCACCATACAGTACTAGTATAGTCTGTGGAAGCATGACCCTAGCCCCAGTTCACTCCCGCTCCACACCAGTAAAGCAGGAACTGGTCTGAAGACCATCAGTACTGGTGGTTTCTGGAATTCTCAGCCCAAAACCACTAAAGTTGACCTTCCAAGTCTGCAGAAAATGTCTGTGGAACCAGTGTGGAAGCCCAGTGCTCAATCCCAGCACAGGCTGAACTAACTAATAAGCACCAACCGTAGTTGCAGTATCAGCAAAACATAAACTTGAATCATCCACAGAACTGGTGGCTTCCAGATTTCTTGGCCCAAAAGATGCCAAAATGTACTCGCAAGGTAAGCAGAAAAATCTGGGGTAATAGAGTAGAAGTCCAGCATATGATCACAGCATAAGCCATGTCAGTACAGCTGCAGCTCCAGCCCCAGTGCCAGCAAAGCAGGATTCTATTGTTTTAGCACATCAGATCTTATAGCTTTGGTGAGACAGGGATACTCCTAACAATTCTATGGCTGTAAACAGTGCTTGTGGTCAGGTCCCTAGGACTATGAAAACAGCTGTCCAAATCACTGCAGTCCAGGATAGTGCACCCTCCACCCTGGAAACAGATCCCTACTTTAACAAAAGCCAAGTAATAGACTAGGAAAATGAGGAGACAACAACAAAAAATTGTTTCTGATCAAAAAAAAAACAAACCTTATGTGACAAGGACACACACTCAGCAGAAAATAACAAAGTCAAAGCTTCTACAACCAAAGCCTTCAAGAAAAATAAGAATTGGGCTAGACCATGGAAGAGCTCTAAAAGGATTTTGAAAATCAAGTAAGATAGAGGGAAAATTAGAAAAAGAATTGGGAGTGGTACAAAAGGAAATACAAAAAGCTAAAGAGAAGAAGAATGCCTTTAAAAGCAAAATTGGCCAATTGGGAAAGGAGGTAGAAAAGCTCACTGAGGAAAAGAATTCCTTAAAAATTATAATTGAGCAAATGGAAGCTAATGACTTTATGAGAAATCAAAATACAATAAAGCCAAACCAAAGGAAAAAAACAAAAAAATAGAAAAAATGTGAAAAATCTCATTGGAAAATCAACTGAATTGAAAACAGATCCAGGAGAGATAATTCAAGAATCAGTAGTCTAGCTGAAAGTGATTAATAAAAGAGTCTTGAAAATATCAAGTGAAAAATGCCTAGAAAAATATGCGATGCTGTTTGGATGCAGATTGTAGCATACTATTTAAACTTCTTTTTTGTAAGGGTCTTTTTTTTTGTCTATTTTTTCACGATATGACTAATATAGAAATGTGTTTTGCATGACTATACATGTATAGCCTATACTGAATTGCTTGCCTTCTCAAAGAGGGGGCCAGAGAGTGAGGAAGGGAGAAAATTTGGAACTGAAAGCTTAAAAATAAATGTTTAAAAATATTTTTACATGCAATTGGGAAAAGATAAAATACTAAAAAAACAAAACAAAACAAAGAAATCATCAAGGAAAACAGTCCTGATATTCTAGAGTAAAAGTGTAAAAATAAAAATTGAAAGAATCCACCAGTCACCTCATGGAAGAGATCCCAAAATGAAAATCCCCAGCAATATTATAGCAAAATCCTGGAATTCCCAAAGAGTTAACACAAGATAACACAAGAGTTAGCAGCTTCAACATTAAAGAACCTGAGGGCGTGGAATGTAATATTCAGGAGAATAACAGAGCTAGGAATATAATCAAGAATCATAATCCATCAGGAGAAAATGTAAACATTCAGTGAAATAGAGGATTTTCAAGCATTTGTAATGAAAAAAGAACTGATTGGAAAATCCGATTTTCAAATAAAGGATTCTGGAGAAGCATATGAGCAGAGAGACAGGGTAAAGAAAGAGAATTGAATAAATGATGAGAAATATATTTAACAATTGTAATTGAAAACAGAATTTTGAAGCCAATTTTACTCATAAGGTCTTATTTCTCTAACAGAGGAAATGGAGTCAAATTTATAAAAAGTAAGAGCCATGGTCCAATTGATAAATGATCAAAAGAAATGATCTACTACCCAAAGGGAATAGATCTATTCCCAAGGGATGTAAATAATAAATTCATGTATATCCTTTGACTTAAAACTATCACTACTAGGGATGAATACCAAAAGAAAATTAAAAAAAGAAATATAAAAAAATATTCATAGCAACTATTTTTTCAGGGCAAAAAAATTTGAAAATTGAGGGGATGCAAATTAATTGGGGAATGGCTGAATAAATTGTGGCATATAATTGTCATGGGATTTTATTGTTCTATGGGAAATGAGGAGCAGGATACTCTCAGGAAAAAAAACAAACCTGGAAAGTCTTCCATGAACTTAAGCAAAGAGAACTGTACTATATACAAAGTTATAGCCGTATTCTGGGATGATCAGCTATAAATGACTTCACTGTTCTCAGCAGTACAATGATCCATGTCTACTCTGAAGGGCTTATGATAAAAAAAAATCCTATCCCTATTCAGAGAAGACACTGTGTCTGAATACAGATTGAAGCATCTTCTCACTCCCTCCTTGCTTCTCTCTCTCTCTCTCTCTCTCTCTCTCTCTCCAACACCAATCTGGGTTGGGCCTGCTGGATCACCCCAACAAGTGCTGACTGAACAGGAACCTGAAGAAGAGGATCCTTCTGTGAACCCATCCCCCTGTTAAGGAGCTCCATATCATCAATGGTGTAAATTAAGGGAAGGCTCAGAAGAACTGCAATGGCAGCATTTCACTTTAGTTTCATTAAAGCCCAAGCTTCATTCAGGCACAAGGCTGCATAAGGCTTTCACAATTTGAGGCTTATGCAGGAAAGCTTTGTGTTAAAGAGCTAAAACTCTTCCAGAATGGGACAAACACAATTCAAAATGAGAGAAAGGGAGTCATATGAGAAGGTGTTAAAGAATTTATGAGAGAAAAGGAGGTATATTGTTCTTCTAAACAAATTATTGAATTTTTGGAGATTGTTCATACATGTTCTCCTTGGTTCCTGAAGGAGGGCACCATAGATATAGCAAAATGGAAAATAGTTGGGGAGCAAATGAATTCTTACTATGAGGAAGTAGAATCAGAACAATTTCCTGTTGCCACTTTTTCATAGTTTAATGTAACCAAAAGTATGGTTAATGGAGCCTACCTACTGTTGCCAAATGCATATATTCAATCAGTGCACTCAAGTAGATCCAGGGTAAATGGGATCACATGAAGTTTTCTCACAAAGTCTGTGAGATAGAGTAGGTCAAGTCTTAGGCCCAAATTGCAGGAAATCACATGATCTCCAGGCCTAGAGTTCTCTAGAGTAGACCCTAGGTCTAAGCTTCAGGATGTGTTAGGAGGTGACATGATCCACAGGAAGCAGACAACATTAGAGACCATTGGTCAATAATGGTTACTTCCTTTTTAGTTCATCTAATGAAAAGACTTGGGTCTTTTACTGGCTTCCTAGACCAAAGCCATGTTGGGAGATGGGAGCTGAGAGGCTCTAACTCTGCCCAGGTGTGCTTGGGCCTCTTCTTGCAAGGACCGAATGAATCTTTCTCTTTGTATCTGAAGATGTCCCTGATTAGTTAATTTGGGCTAGGAGGTCTAGCACCTATCCCACACAAGGGAAGATTTCAATGGAAAGTACTAACTCAAAGAATAAAAATTAGTCCTGCCTTATATCAATTCATTGTGTTTAAAGCCATCAATCCTAAGAAGAAAATATAAGGAAGTCATTCATTATATGGATGACATTCTATGTACATGTCTACATGAGGAAGTACTGCAACAAATATTACAAGATACTGAAAACCAGTTGAGTTAATGGGGATTAGTAATAGAACAAGAAACAATATTTAGAAAAGCACCCTTCTCATACTTAGGATATACAATTAAGCATGAGGAAGTTAGACCACAAAAATTATAGATAAGAGGAGATTCCCTTAGAGCCCTAAATGATTTTCAAAAATTGATAGGGGATCAAAATTGGCTGAGACCTTCATTAGTAATTCCTACACATCAACTAAAGGCTCTATTTGATATCTTAAAAGGAGACCCAGACTTGAATTTGCCTAGACAATTAACTAAGGAATCAGAAAAACAATTGACATATGTTTGTAGAGGGCTCCCTCCATAAATAATCTTTAAAAAGAATTGATGATCAGAAAGGGTATGATATATCCATATCAAGTATACCAATCATGCCCTTAGGATGCATTCATCAAGAATTGTGTTAGAATGATTGTTTCCCTATGTCAATCTAAAAAAAAAAAAATCTATTTTTTCTTATGCTTGTACTGTTGCAGAACTTACAAAAAGAGCATTAAAAAGGGGAATACAATTGACTAGGGAATGCCCACAGATTGTATATGTGTCATACACTAATACACAAAGAGATGAGTTGTTTTTTTCAAATAACCAAGATTGGTAAACATTATTATTCATGAATCAGGGACCATATGATAGGTGTTTAACAAAATATTATAAACAGCCTGATTGTATCAATGGATTTGATTTATCCTTCAAAAAAAAATGTCCTTTCCAAGAGGCCTTGTTAGCTTTTACGGAGGTCACAAAAAACAAAGCAACCTCATATTTTGTTCCCACCAAAAAAATTAGAAAATCATTACCATACTTTTTGAATCAACTCAAAAAAAAAAAAAGGAATTGTTTGCTATTATCACACTTGTAAATGACATAGGAGAAATTTTTTATAGTAACTTTTTATTGACAGAACCCATGCCAGGGTAATTTTTTTACAACATTATCCCTTGCACTCACTTCTGTTCCGATTTTTCCCTCCCACCTCCACCCCCCTCCCCTAGATGGCAAGCAGTCCTATATATGTTGAATATGTCATAGTATATCCTAGATACAATGTATGTGTGCAGATCCAAACAGTTTTCTTGTTGCACAGGGAGAATTGGATTCAGAAGGTAAAAATAACCCAGGAAGAAAAACAAAAATGCAAACAGTTTACATTCATTTCCCAGTGTTTTTTCTTTGGGTGTAGCTGCTTCTGTCTATCATTGATCAATTGAAACTGAATTAGGTCTCTTTGTCAAAGAAATCCACTTCCATCAGATTACATCTTCATACAGTATCGTTGTTGACATATATAATGATCTCTTGGGTTCTGCTCATTTCACTTAGCCATCAGTTCATGTAATTCTCTCCAAGCCTCTCTGTATTCATCCTGCTGGTCATTTCTTACAGAACAATAATATTCCATAACATTCATATACCACAAGTTACCCAACCATTCTCCAATTGATGGGCATCCATTCATTTTCCAGTTTCTAGCCACTACAAACAGGGCTGCCAGAAACATTTTGGCACATACAGGTCCCTTTCCCTTCTTTAGTATCTCCTTGGGGTATAAGCCCAGTAGAAACACTGCTGGATCAAAGGGTATGCACAGTTTGATAACTTTCGGGGCATAATTCCAGATTGCTCTCCAGAATGGTTGGATTCATTCACAACTCCACCAATAATGTATCAGTGTCCCAGTTTTCCCACATCTCCTCCAACAATCATCATTATTTTTTCCTGTCATCTATGACAGGTGTGTAGTGCTATCTCAGAGTTGTCTTAATTTGCATTTCTTTGATTAATAATGATTTGGAACACTCTTTCATATGAGTGGTAATAATTTCAATTTCATCATCTGAAAATTGTCTATTCATATCCTTTGACCATTTGTCAATTGGAGAATGGGTTGGTTTCTTATAAATTAGAGTCAGTTCTCTATATATTTTGGAAATGAGGCCTTTATCAGAACCTTTAACTGTGAAGATGTTTTCCCAGTTTGTTGCTTCCCTTCTAATCTTGTTTGCATTAGTTTTGTTTGTACAGAAGCTTTTTAATTTGATATAATCAAAATTTTCTATTTTGTGATCAATAATGGTCTCTAGTTCCTCTTTAGTCACAAATTTCTTCCTTCTCCACAAGTCTGAGAGATAAACTATCCAACATAGGAGAAATTAGTATAATTTTAGACAGCAAATATGCAATGTACACTGAATCATATTGAGATGGCTCACCTTAAAAATCAATTAGGAGACATGGGTAGATTGGCTAAAATGACAGGACAAGATAATGATGAATGTTGGAGGGGATGTGGGAAAACTGGAACACTGATACATTGTGGAACTGTGAATGGATCCAACCATTCTGGAGATCTATTTGGAACTATGCTCAAAAAGTTATCAAACTGTGCATGCCCTTTGATCCAGCAGTGTTTCTATTTGGGATTATATCCCAAAGAGATCTTAAAGGAAGGAAAGGGACTCACATGTGCAAAAATGTTTGTGACAGCCCTCTTTATAGTAGAACTAGGAAAGTGAGTGGATGCTCATCAGTTAGAGAATGGGTGAATTATGGTATATGAATGCTATGAAATACTATTGTTCTGTAATAAACGACCAGCAAGATGATTTCAGAGAGGCTTGGAGAGACCTATACGAACCAATGCTAAGTGAAATGAGCAGAACCAGGAGATCCTTATACAAGGCAACAACAAGACTATATGATGATCAATTCTGATGAACGTGGCTCTTCAACAATGTGATGAGTCAAACCAGTTCCACTTGCTCAATGATGAAGAGAGCCATCTACATCCAGAGAGAGGACTGTGGAAACTGAGTGTGGACCACAAATAGCATTCTTACTTTCTCTGTTGTTATTTGCTTGCATTATGTTTTCTTTCTAAGTTTTTCTTTTTCTTCCTTCTTGATCTGATTTTTCTTGTGCAACAAGATAATTGCATAATATATATATACATATATTGTATCTAACATGTATTTCAACATATTTTAACATGTATTGGACTACCTGTCAGCTAGGGGAGGGGATGGGGGGAAAGGGAAAATTTTGGAACAAAAGGTTTTACAAGGGTCAATATTGAAAAAATTACCCATGCATATGTGCTTGGTAAATAAAAATCTTTAATTAAAAAATAAAAGGAGACACGGGGCAGTTATTTCATACCTTACAGAAAATAATAAGAGAAAGGAACAATCTATTTTCATTATGCATGTTCCATTTCACACTTCCCTTCCAGGGCTTATGTCAGAAGGAAATGCAATTGCACATTCATTGCTTACATTTCCCTTTTCATCTGCATAAGGATCACATAATCAATTTCACTAATTGGCTGAAATACTTAGAAAACAATCTGATATTACTAGAGAACAAGCTAGATGTGTTGCCTAATCTTGTCAAAAGTGTGTAGTTTTTCATCCTGGACCTCCTCTATTAACCCAAGAAGGTTTGCTCTTTTAGAAATATAGCAAATAGTTGGCACTCATTTTTCTGAATTTTGAAAGTTTAAGTTCATTCATGTTTCAGTAGATATTTTTTCAGGCTACACTATGGCTACTGCAATGATGGGGGAATCTATTGACCATTTACTGGGTTGTTTTGCTGTTGTGGGACTATCTTGATGTTTGAAAACTCATAATGAACTTGCTTATACAAGTAATCAATTTGCAGATTTTTATGCTCAATGTAATATACCTGATGTATATAATATATACCAGGTATACCTTGCAATCTCACTGGACAAACAATTATAGAAAGGAAAAATTGGGACATGAAAACTGTTCTTCAAAAACAAAAGAAAGGGGGAAGTAAGGATAAGAGAATAATATGCAGACTCAATTCAGTCTTATATACCTTGAATTTTTTGGTAGTGCAAAAAGATGGGGATAATTCCGCTTCAAAGCAATTTTAAATTCAAAAATCACAAATGACTATAGACACATGGGTACAATGAAAGTTATGTGGAAAGACTCCAAAACAGTTGTGTGGTAGGGACTGGCAGAATTACTAACATAGGGCAGGGAAAGAGATGGTGTGGATCCTGGAGAGAAATATTAGACTATGCTAGAAAATAAACCTTAAAACACAAGACCCTGTTAATAGACAAAAGAGAAAGAAGAGGCAGTGGAGCCATCAAAAAGATCCTCACTTGTTTGGCAACTTTATAATTAACAAAAGAAGGACAACAGTCTCTGAATCATGAAAGGACTCCACAAAAACATCATAGTAGGCATTCATACCAAATCCACCATGGGTGAGAGTTATAACATGGGATGAACCTATACTAGAAATTGTTCTGGTGGGAAACACTTCCATGTTTGTGCGACAACAATATGAATTACTTAGAAAAAAACAGTACAGGAGGAATTGTTAAATATAATTTTAAAGGTTTGGAAGGGGATGTTCCATTGTGTTTTTCTAGAAAGAACATGATAAAGAAAAGTGTACAACTAGTATCCATTTCAAAATCTCTTTGGACAAAAAGATCACAAATAATGATAAATGGCAATGAGACATTTGTACTGACTTTTTTGGGCCTGAAAGGGATTAATTCAGAAAAGTTCTGATCCTTTATGTGTTAACTTATATTAAGTTCACATTCAATTCCTACAGAATTATTATCATTTATATCCTTTCAATTCCAAATGAGAGAGGTATATCAGAAAAAATAAATTATATTTGTAAAACTGGATTGGAAAGGATGGAATGCATTATTACAGAGGGTGGATTAACCTCCTAAATAGATTCCATCGCAAGGTAACTCTGATGAACAACTGTGAAAGGCTTGGCTTTGCTAGATTTGTGGAATCTATCAGAATCATATACCTCAGGAAGTATAGAAAATTTTATTTTAGTAAATGGAAAAGTTGAGCCTATCTTGGAGGGAATCATTCATTTATATTTGGGATGAATATAAACATAACAAGAGGTAAAGAGAAATGATATTGGGCCTAAGGTTCCTAAGGACAACATTTTTTGTTATTATTACTAGACCTAGATATTAGTCCTATTACTCTGGGTGATATTCTCAGCAGCAGATGAAACATTTCATAATCTGATGACCAAAATAAATCCAAAGAAATGCATTAGTTGTGTAATTTTAGGGGTGGTCATGCTTGAGTTTGTCATAACATCTACTGCTTCATTAGCTATATCTGTATCAAATATGCAAAATCAAATTGTAACTAGTAATTACATAGAAACTTTAGTATGTCCTTGCAGAATCAAAAACGTACTGATGAATTTTATCATTTGCTCAATGAATTAAGAGAAACAGTTCTAGATATAGGGGATGAGGTTAATATAATAAGAACCAGATTGCAAATGAAATGTGATTATAGATTTACTTTTATATGTGTAATACCAGTCCTATATAATGATACAAAATATAATTGGAAAAGAAATAGAAACCATTTGAATGGGATATGGAAAATAGTATTATAGCATTAGATACTGAAGATTTAGAAAAGATAATACAGGACATTGATCAATCTACTAAAAAAAAAAAAAAAAGATCTTCAACCTAACAAGACTGTGATTAATTATGGGACTGATTTTATAATTCATTTATTTCTTTAACATGTTAGATTATGTCTCTTGTTCCACTAGCATGTGTAATATGTGTTATCCTTTGCTTAGGCCTAATGGTGATAAATATTTGATTTAAAAGGGCAAAGGTGATAAATATTTGATTTAAAAGGGCAAAGAAATTAAAACTCAGATACATTAGCTTCATTTACAACAAAAAGGAGGCAAATATAGAGGGCAGAGATGGAGTGTGAATCCTAGTCCATGGAAGAACTTCAGGGAAACCTGTACCTAGGAAAACTTGCTCATTCATCACCTAAAAACAGCTCTCCATGACCCTAAGAATTTGATGTATATGCAGAACTTATGATTGAGAAAAACAAGAAACTGGCTAAAAGTATGTATTCAGTCAGAAGCAACAAGGAGCATAAGTTCCACAGCTATACACTATTTGATTTTGCTTTATAAAAATCTTGTCCCTCCAATGAATAAATTGCTTGTTTGCATTCCACCTGATCTGTGTCTTTCTTATCAATGCAATACCAAGCCTGGGTTGGATCTGCTGGATAGATCCAACATCAATGAACATTTAGAAAAATATAAATTATCCAGATTAACAAATCAGAAAATAGAATACTCATTTAAATAACTACATCTTAGAAAAAGAAATTGGGGGCCAGCTAGGTAGTACAATTGGGGGCAGCTAGGTGGTGCAGTGGATAGAGTATCAGCCCTGAAATCAGGAGGGCCTGAGTTCAAAACTATTCTCAGACACTTTTTTTTTTGTTATTACTAGACCTAGATATTAGTCCTATTACTCTGGGGCGATATTATTAAAGTTGCAATATATAAGATGAATCCACATAAATCATTTGCATTTCTTTATATGATCAAAACTGAACACAAATACAAAACACTTTTTGACACAAAATCAAACCTAAATATTAATACCAATTACTCATGGGCAGATCTGCCAATATAAATTAATTTCCTTATTCAGTGCCATGGAAACAAATTATCAAAAAAAAAAAAACCCCACTTGATATGCCTAAAAAAACCAAAATTCTTCTGCTAGAAAAGGTTAAGAATATCAAGAGAATTAATGAAAAGAAAATATAAAGAAAAATAGCCTAGATACCAGATCTCAAACTACATTCTCAAGCAATAATCATCAAATTTTCTGGTACTGCCCAAGAAAGAATGGAATAGACTATACAAGATGGTAGTCAAAGTAGTAGTGCTTGAAAAAACCAAAGACCAGACCATTTGGAATAAGAACTACTCACTATTTTGACAACAACTGCTGGGAAACCTGGAAAACTGAAATGCAATTTAAAACAACTCTGAAGTATCACCTCACACCCATTAACTTGGTAAATATGACAAATTGGGACACTGTGAACCGATCCAATAATTCTGGAAAGTAATTTGGAACTATTCCCAAAGGCCAAGAAATCTCTGAATACCTTTTGATCCAACAATACTAGGTCTGTATCCCAAGGAGATCATTAAAAAAAAAAAAAAAAGGAAAAGGACCTCCATGTACAAAAAATATTGTAAAAAATTACCCATGCATATGTATTGTCAATAAAAAGTTATAATTATTTTTAAAAAATAAAAATAAGCATCAGTATTAAGCTAGATGTAAATAATGAGACATATGCTTATCTAATGTATTTGTTGTCCTGCACAAAGTACAAATAGAATAGATTTGCATATAATGGCAAAGATTTCTAAGTGTTCCTGTTTGGAGATATCAATGTGCTAATTGCATCAAACTTTGGAACACAAAAAAGGTTCCTTGATGAAATCTAAATTTTAGATTGGCCAAAGAATCCATATTGAAAAAGTAGATGGAAAGTATTTTCCACATTCCATGAGTTTTACTGGGTAGCCCCATCTAGTTGGTTTATTTATATCTTTGTAGATGTCTTTATACTTATGTATAAATGTATATGTAAATATACACACACACATCCAGTCTCCATGGGCATTGAAGAACAACAATGCACTGATTTCAAAACTGTTGGCAAAAGAAGATCCAATTGAATCTCATTTATGAAACTACATAGCACTCCTAATGATTACACCAAAAGCTCATTTTATAAATACCAGTATTGTTTCAGGAATGCTATTTGTCCACAGCAAATTTTTTAAAACCCTAAACTCAAATATATGATCTCAGATGAATCAAAATTGTAGATCATTCCAAAGATGTATGGACATATGCATGGGGAATAAAAGTAGGTGCAGGCAATAATGACTTAGATGTAATAAATGCACGAACAGAAACACAAGTGGGCTAATCCTGTATCGGTAATAAAAGCCAGAAAGCATGACTTAAATACACTGGTCCTCAAATATTAAAAGAACAAGGGGAAGGATTCATTATGCTTCCTGCATCCTATATGGAAAGTTTATGGAAATGACAAAGTCTTGTAGGATGAGAAGGTATGGAAGGATTAAAATCTAAATCTGTGGCATGAGTATCCACAATGATAATATCAAAGGTTCATCAAAGTATTTCATCACATCATTTTTTCACTTATTTGTATTTATTAATGTGCGTATTCTTTCGTTTATTTGTTTATTTATTCTGCTGAGGCAATTGGGGTTAAATAACTTGCCTAAGGTCACACAGGTAGGAAGTGTTAAGTGTCTGAGGTTATATTTGAACTCAGGACCTGCTGATTTCAGGGCTGGTGCTCTATTCACTGTGCCACCTAGCTGCCCCTGATGTGCATATTCTTAAGGGAAATAGAAAAAAGGAAAAGCAGAAATTACATGCTGCAATCCTCATAAATAACATTAAGATTGTTTTATAAGAGAATCAACTGAATCATGAGTATATAAGACTTCTATGGGATAATCTTAAATAATTTAAAATCAATTTTAAAAACCTGCAAATAGTGATCATCAGTAAACTAATAAATTGTGTATGCTCACATGAACAGTTTTCTCCTTTTCAAAGTCATTAATAAGTTTTTCTTTTCATAATTGATCTTTCTTGACAGTTTTACCTTTGTGTAATGACAATCAATTTTAATTATTGTTCCATGATTTAAGGTGTTCTTATTCCTCTAAAAATGTTGTATTCAAAAAATTTTTAAGCTTTAATTACTGTACCTTTTACTGTTATCGGTGGCATTCACATTTGCTCCCATCTTTAAAAAAAATTCTGCCAGTTCATAGCTTCCTTTTAAAACTGCAAACATAAATGGTGTAAAGCCTTCCTGCAAAATCATAAGATACTGTTACAGCAAACAAGAAATCTATATTTACTTCAATTTAGCTCATGGCATTTTGTGAACATCTTGTCAATTTGCTAATGACATGTTAAGAAAGTACAGTACAATGGAACAATAGAATAAAAAGACCAGGACATAAATCCGGTTTCTGATTTTAATTCCTATGAGATCATAAAGCAAACTATTTCGCTTCTTTAAGTTTTCTCATTTGTAAAGTGATAGAATGAAACTAGTTATCTCTGGGATTCCTTTTAGCTATTTATGTGTTATCAGAAGGTAGAAATCTAGGATTCTAAGAGACCATTTCATATTACATAAATATCTTCCTTTCTTGCCATATTCATTCCATAATCAATTATTGTCCAAATACAGCCAAACTTATATCCTAAGAATTCTAAGATAAAGCTGTATCCTGGCAGAGTTTAAGGTTGAATGGTTATTTCCTCATTCCTCTTGAGTATATAACTAAACTCAAAATACAATAACTTAAAAAAAAAAAATGCCTTTCCTTGATAAGGCTAAACTTGGAGGAAAGTCATTGACCTGGAATTTTCCCTCTCTTACCAACCCTCCTAATATGTTTTGTTTTTTGTTTTTCAATTTTTCTCTTCAAATTGCAGTGACTAAGAATTAAGCCTTTTCTTAGATATCAGGAGTTACTCAGAAAAAAGTAAACATATACTTAAGAATTTGTTCCTATGAAAATTCTGTCTCTGTGTAGTTACACCTAGTAAGAACAAATTTCAAACATTTTTTTCCTAAAAATTATAGCAATTCCACATGAGAAATTCAGATTGTAAAGGTCTATATATAGAAAAGCATTGTAGGCAATATCTGGTAGAACTATTGCACTCTGGGGAACAAGACTTAATATATCATTCCAAGAAGATTCTGGAGAGACAAGATGAAAGAATAGCTAGCTAGCTCACACCTCCTGACTCTATCAAAGGCAGCAAGACCTATATTCAGATCTTGTGTGCTAACACACATACTGACTGAGTGACCCTGCAGTACTCTAGGATACTTCCTAACACAGGGTTTCTTAACTTCTTGCGTCAAGGACCCCTTTCCAAAATAATGTTTTTAAGTGCCTAAATATACATAGAAAACAACCAAAGGCAATTTAAAAAACACATAATAAGTTTATAGTTAAGGGGTCACTCTTAACTATAAACTTATTATGTGTTTTTAAAGTTAATGGCCTCCAGTTAAAGAATCCTTATTCTAAGATTAAATCATAGAGCAGGTCCTGGTCTGTCAGGAGAGGGATTTTCCTTGGGAGTTCTAAAGTGAATAAAATCTCCAATGTCCATCATCTTTCTTCCTCATCCTTCCACCCTGAATTAGAAAATTCTGAAGACTAACAAACTTTGACTACAGAATGATTTTAAGTTATTTTCATTAAATAAATGCTTCCATGGATAAATTATAAAATATGTGAACTGGATCCTATTTGATTATACATTTTAGCTGATAATCTACTTTATTATACAAGAAGTTGGCTTCTACCTTGTTTTTTGCTTCAATATTAGTTTTATATGTAAGCAGTTTTTCTACCATGTCTACATTCTGATGAAAGGCAGCATAGTGAAGTGCAGTGTTCTTGCTGCTGTCCCCAGCATTAGGATCTGCACCATGTTCAAGCAAGATTGACACACACTCCTCCTCCTTACACTGTACTGCCTGTCAGTATAATACAAAGAGATAAATATTGTAATATAAAATTTAGTCTATTCAAGCATCAGTACTGATATTTAAATAAATTGGTAAAGCATATTTTAATCAAAGATTATTTCATTGAATAGCATGATTAACTAATGCATACCTTAATTAAAGGTGTTCGACCATCTTTGTCCCTCAGATTTACTTTGCATTTTTTCTCTACTAAGAGAAACACAATAGCTGGATAGCCTTTAGCGCAGGCCAAGTGAAGAGGTGTTCTACAGAAATGAGAAAGCAATGTGATTGATAATGTACTATTGATTGTACATTACAATGTGATTATAATTGATAATGAATCAATTGATAATTGAAAATTATTCATCATTAGGAAAATTTTTAATATTAACATGCCTTATTATTCTTATGCCCAAACTATAAATCATTGCCAAAATAAGTAAAATGGCCACTATTATCACCTAGAAAAATACAAAATATGGATTTGATGGGCAGAGTTGCCAGAGAGAAAGAATATCCATAGATATCACTACAGATTGGCACTAGGAACTTTGCTCAGTTTCTGACCTCGACTAGTTCACCTCTTCTGAGACATGATGCTGATCCCTAATACCATGGGTCTCATAATACTAATACAAGATTTAATGCAGACACCCTCCTGGCATAAGCCACTGCAGATCAGAACTCATGAATACAAGAGATCTGCCAGCTTCAGGCTCCCTGGTACTTGGGATTACAAGTGGGTTTAACTTTGCCTGGCTGTTAAATATGATAATTTCTTTTCACTAAGAATTTTTATCCACAACTACAAATATTTAGCAAAGCAGCTGTCAAAAAAACCCTCTTACACATTTGTATATTATGTATTTGCACAAGCACATGTACAAGCAGCAATTAATTTTCTGCCTTGAAATTTTTACTCTTTACACATCTGTCCATATTTTAGCAGCTGGGGTATCTAAGTGGCACTATGAATAATAATTCTGGACTTGGAGTTCAAATCTGATGTCAGATATCTGCAGTTGTGTGATCCCAGGCAGATTACTTAACCGTGTTTGCCTCAATTTCCTCATCTGTCAAAATGAGCTGAAGAAGGAAATGCAAACCATTCCAGTAATTTTCCCAAGAAAATACCCTTTATGTCCTAAAAGATAGTCTGACACAGTTGTTTTAGAAATGTCAACATTTCAGCAATAGAAAATATTATTTGCTCCATATCGCCACCGATTAAGTATAAGTTAGTTGGACCCTGGCTAAAATTTAAATGATGGAGTTTAATATTCATTAAAAGTGGACAGGCAGGAAATAGAGGCGACTCCAGCTTTCTGCATCTGCCATCCCTGATCTTGTCCCAGGTGCTGAGGATTGCTTTTCTGAGGGAAACGCAAGACTGGGGGGGACACTAACCCCCATGTGGAGGGATGGGGGGGATGTCTTATATTCCTTCGAGGCGGGGAGAGGGGGGGACTTCCTTCTCTCCCCCTCCCACAACTCCTGCTCTTACCGCTTCATTTTATCGCGATCATTCAAGTTGTGCTTCCCGAGCAGCTGCAGCACTTTCTCCACATCCCCGATGGAGGCAGCTTTGTGGAGCTTCCCAAGGTCCTTGTTCCTGATCACATAACCTGGGTTGAGATCTGGTGTTCCATCTTCAAAGTAATTCTGCATCTTGCAGAAGGGGTGAGAAAAAGACTGCTCCTTCTTCTTGCCGAAGTTGAAAATCTTCTTCATCCTGGAGGCAGGCTTCAGGGCCCAAGGGAGAACTCGCGGGGACGTCCTCCTTTGGGCCCCTCAGCTTTCTCGACATTAAAAAGGGAACTGTCAAAAACCGGAGGCCGGAGGTTTAGAATCCTGTGAGCCCTCAGCAGTTATAACGAATTCAGTCCTAGAGGCGCCTGCAAGCCTGGCATTGGCAAGTGGGGAACTGAACTGCGAGTGCGTTTGTCAGGTCCCTGGGTCGCGAGGCTGTGATAAAGCGAAAAATCATGCGTAGGTGAGTGCACAGGAACAGTGTCAGTCCGCTAGCTCTCGGAGCCAAGAGTACAAAACTCCAGCTCGCGGGGGAGGGTTGAGCTCCGGGTCTTGGATTCGAATGTCGAGATCCGATCCCGTGCTTGTGCTTACCTTTGTGAAGCTGGGCAAAGCACTTCCTTCCGAGCCTCGGTTTCTTCTTGTCTAAAATGAAGACATTCTACTAGATAATTTCCCAAGTCTCTGGCAGTCCTCAATAATTCTGTGAAGCCGAAGGCTCCCAGACTGAAAACGAGGATCCGGGGACCCTGACGACTTCCCGCCCCCCCCCCCCCCACCCCAAACTCCCCCTTCACTTCCAGCCCGGGACGAAGACAGTCTAGGGTACTGTTCTGATTCTTCCTTTCCCTTTAACTGCCTTCAGGAAAGGAGGAGAAAGATTTTTATGGAATAAAAAGCCTAGCTAGGGAGGGGAGAGCTGGTCTCAATCTACATTCTGCAGAATTTAAAATGCCCTATTGGTGGTGTTATTAATGGAGAGGGCAAAAAGGAGGAGAGATTCCAGCAGTTCAATGGGGAAAAAAAAAATATCACTTTCAGTTGAAAGATTTAAACATATTCTAAGACTATAGAGGGATAATGGTCTCATTCAACTCTGGGCTGGTGAGATCCTGTCCAGAGAATTGTGTTATTTAAGGATGCCACATTCTAGGAGGGAAATTGATGAATTCAGAGACAAAAGATAAGGCAGAGAAGACTAAGGGAAGCTATGATGACTATTTTCAAATATCCCCACGCAGATACTTTGATTCTCTATATTAATTTATATCATTGTTGCAAGTTTCCTTTAGAAGAGATCATCAAAATCTGCTTTGTTTTTAAGTCACATATAATATAGAGTAGAAAACAGAAGTAGTTTGTTTTACTGACATCAGTTCAACCCCCAAACCGTATGGAAATTTCTGCAAAGAGAAACAGCACAGGTTATTATCTAATTGGCCTTGGCCTTTCACCCCTGCTTCTTTATCCCCCCCTCCCCATGTTCTATTCCTGAGGCGAAATGTATCCTCTGCACCACTAGCTCACTTTGATTTGTTCTTTCAGCTCTAGGATCACTGAATTTGAGAATATAGAAATGATGCATACCCACCCTGACTGACAATTTGCTGCTTCTGCTTGCCCTCCTCCTTCTCTTCTCCCTTCCTCCATCCATGTCTCTACCCCTTTCCTTTTATCCCTTGTCCTCTCTCCCCTTCCCTCTTTCTTTTTCCTTTCCCTCTTCCTCCTCCCCTTTTCTTTTCCCCTTTGCCCCTCCTCTTTCTTCTCCTCCTCCTTTTCCTTCTATTCCCCCTTTTTCCCTTCCCCTCCCATGCTTTTTCCCTTTCTGCCTTCTTTCCAAACAACCAAAATATCAGTTCATCCTGTAGGTCTTTTGGTGTTAGCAGGGACTATTTGTGATCCAGTGTGTAAATCCAGTCTTCAGTATGTTGTTGGTTATACTTGTGACATGCCTTGTCAATATCTCTTCAAGAGATATACCCTTCCCATTACATGTGTCATAACCGATGATATGCTGTAAAACTTCAATGCTGTCTCAAAATTGCATATGATGTTCTATAACATTTTCTATCATTTATTACTCTGAATACATTTGGACAATGGTTTGGCTACTTAGAAATCCCTTTGAACAAGTTATAGACTCCATTATTATATACATATTATCCTTTGTCTAAATTGTAGAAAGAAAATTTGTCACAAATTATACAATGATTTGAAAATAGATATACTTCTTATTGGAGAAAAGTTCCAAAGTATATGAAGAATAAATAAGTAAATTTAGTTTATTAATACTCCAAGGCAAATCATTTATTAACATCTTAAGACTTACAGATATTTGACTAAAATTTAGTATGAAATCTGTGGAAGTTAAAAAAAACCATTTTCATGATTTTTTAATTGATTTTCATGATGAAAATTGAGTACATGAAAATGGACAATTTTTTTATATATTTCTTATTGGTGATACTAATAGCTCCCACATACCTATTATCTTATAGCTCATACAACCTTTACACACTTTATTTCAATTTTTTACATAATTTTATAGCAGATAGGCATTTTAAATACATTTTTCTCACTTTCAAGGCTGGGGACACAGCTAATAAATGACAGTAGCTAGATTTGAACCCAGTTATTTGGATATAGAATTTAATAAAGTCATTCTTTTGAAGTTTCTCCTTGGTTTTCCTACTTATAAGAAACATCTGTATTCGTGTGCTCTTTTCTCCAGCTATTTTTGAGAAGTTATAGATTATGTCTATATCTGATTGAGTCTATATGTGTTGTCTTCCCATTGCTTCTCAAGTCAGAACTTACTTTAATTCTAATTAATGAAAATATTGAATCTTGTGAATTGGTCATATACATTAGTTGGATGTGCACTGCATGACTTAATTGGGCTAGAACCAATGGGCATATTTTGCTAAGTGTAACTTCAAATACTCTGAATATGTGAGACAACTTCAAGGAAGTCATTATTAGTACTAATCAAGAGTTATCTACATACCCACAATTCTGACTAAAGAACCAATGGGGAGGTTCAAACTCCTACTTCCCTCTTCCTTGCCCCCTCCATATTCCTTTTCTTTTGTGGCTTCTATTCATAAGGACTCTTCAAAAAGCTTCAAGGAAAAGTAGAGTAAGGAAATGGCGGAAGAGTTATCTTTTCCAAAATCAATAGATGACTGATTCAAAACATCAAGATGAATGAGTCCAGATAACTTTGTGAGTTTCAGGAAAGTCATTAACTTTGGAAGGTCACTCAAGCTGGATTGAAGTATTTACTGAAGTGGTCAATTGTAGTAGTAGCAACAGGCTGAAACAAGAGGAAAAATTGGCACTTGAGAAAGAGAGGCCACTGAAGAAGACCTCCCTTTGAAACACACACACACACACACACACGCACGTGTGCAGGCGCACACACATCCACACACACCTTGTTTGAACCTTGTTCTTGAAAAATGTGAAATTGTTTATTAGAATTGTCAAACTGAATTATGTGTTAAGACTTGTTTTAAGCCTCCTGGAAGATAACTACAAGTTACAACTTGGCTACAAGTTGAATTTACAAATCCTATTTAAGTTATTCTCTTAATGTACACTATAATTCCTTTATACTCATCATTGCTTTTTAACTGGGAAGAAAATAAACTTTCCTATTATCTTGTGCATGGGATAGCATTTTTACCTTTTTCTTCTTTGGGGAAACTTTAGATTCCCCAAAGTAAGACTATTGTAAATAGCTATTTTCCCTGTGAAGCAGGATGAGGATGGGTAGAAGGGAGGGAGAGGAGCCAAAGAATATTCTACTACCTTCCACTTTCATACTTTTCCTCTGCCATTTGAATGTCAAGCAGCTCCCAAAATTAAACCTTGGGGAAAGGGTGAAGGCAGGTGAAGGACAAAAATTAGGAGAGGTTGAGGTTCTTTGTGGCTTCTACCAAGGGGCATGTAACTAGCCATTGCTGCAAAGTGGGGACTTTAGCATAATTTTGGAGTTCTTTGCATTTGTAGGGTAACTAGGGGGCACAGTGAATTGATTGCAAGACAGGGAGTCAAAAAGACCTTATTCCAAATCCAGGCTCAGATACTTGCTAGCTATATGAGCCTGAACAAGTTAGTTACCTTCTGTTAGCCTAAGTTTACTCTTCTGTAAAATTGGGATAATAATAGTATCCACTTCCCAGCATTGTTATGAGGATCAAATGAGATGACATTCACAAAGTACTTAGTATAGGATCTGGCATGTAGTAAGTACTTTATAAATATTACTTATGATAACAGTAATGATAATTATTGGAGGAATTCTCCAAAGAAAACTTTTGTAAATTTGGTGGGGGAAGAGGGGAGGCTTTGTATATGGAGAGTCTAACAGGCTCAACTAGCTAGATTTCTTCCAGAATCTCTAGATTTCCTTTGACTTTGTTGTGTATTTTTTCCCCTTTAGCACTGACCTTGAAAATATTGTAAGAGGTGATAGTTGTTGTCCTTCACTTTTGAAGAGGGCTACAATGACATTACTATGTTAGTGACATATTAATGTGTTCCGCTGTGGTTGATCTGACCAATATGAGCTTGGAATGCTCTGACGAGATTGGATACAATTAGTCCCTTTGAACATTTGGGATAGCTTCTCTAGATTTTCACATCTCCTTCTTCTAAGCTAATTTAATTCTGCTTTGCTCATGGAGAATAGCACTTTTCTCTGATGAGGGCACACCATAGTGGCCAGTCTCAGTCAGTATCTCCCATGTCAAACTATCAGTTCTAAAGAGAAACCTTGAGAGTGTCTCTGTATTGCTTTTTCTGAACACCTTGTGAGTGTTTGCCCTGTGTGAGTTCTCCATAAAGTAGTCTTTTTGGCAAGCATACATAAGGCATTTGGAACAATGTGATCAGCCCAATAGAGTTGCGCTCTCTGCAACAGAGTTTGAAGTTTAATTAGAGGAAGAACCTCAGTACTGTATCTTATCCCACTAGATGTGATCTTCAGAATCTCCTCAGAATTCAAGTGGAAGTGATTCCGTTTTCTATTATGGTCTGGTATACTGTCCCAAGTTTCATAGGCATACAACAATGAGGTTAGCACAACTGCTCTGTAGTCTAATACCTCTCCTCTCCAGTGCTTTACTTCAAAGCCTCCCAAATACTGAGCTAGCTCTGACAAAGTGTGTCAAACTCATAATGTGTACATTTCTGAAAGTATACTGTAAAGTATACTTATTCACAGCATAAAAAACTTCTCCATTTGCTGGAACAGTGATTCCACATATGGATGGTTTGGTGTTAACTCATGGAGCACCTGAATTTTCTAAGTGTTGTTATGTAGAAGCAGCAGAGAATCAATCCATATTTTGTTGCATCTCAGCTTCACAAACTACAATGAGTGCATAATCATCTGCAAACAAAAAACAGAAGCAAATGCTTTCATTATTATGATTTTCAACTAATAGGATATAAGAAGCATCAATCAATAATTTCAGGAATACTGAGTAGTGTTGTTGATAATTGCAGAGATTTAAATCCAGGCTCAAATATTCTCTAAATGTGTGAATGGATTATATGATTTACATATGTAAAGTACTTTAAGACCTATATAAATGCTAAGTATTGTTATAGGGTGATTATAACTACTGCAGGAGGTATGAACTGGGACCAAAGGGAATAGTTTACATGGGGAGAGAAAAGACAAAAATTGAAAATGAAAAAGTCAGGCAGAGGCAGAGAGACTAAAAATCAGAAAATTCTACTAACTGTTAAATTGTCTTATGCCTTGTGAAGAGCAACACTGAGAAAAATGAATATTGGCTTCCTAAAGGATCTAAGGCACTAAATTCTAGTCTAACCATTCTATAATTCTCTAATTGAGAATTCAAGTTTTCAAGCCCAATGTGGAAACTTGCACAAACTATATTGGCAAGTAAAAACCTGTTTGGCCCAAGTTGTTGATACTTGGAGCCTTAGCTAAACTGTATCTCACTAGCTGCTCTGCTAGATGTTATGATGAGTGGATGGAGAAGATCATTGATTGATTGGACTTCTGTGGAGACGGGAGAAGGTAAGGAAGTTCATTTTGTAATGCCAGAGTGTAATGTTCTCTTCTCTAAATTATGATCATTCTCTCGGAGCAGGTTTCTTGGGGAGCTTCTGAGGGCAGCCTTAGTTTCAGTTCAGTGTAATGATCACCTCAAATGCAGCCAGCTGTTAAAGTCCAATCCTTTATTGTCTCTTCCAAAACAGCCCGGTTAATTTTCTTAGAGCCTATCCTCTCTCCTTGGTTCCAAGAGTTCTAGCCACTAGTCTTTTGCTTCTGACAGCTTCAGTCTCTTGCTCTTTCTGAATCCAAAGTCTCCAGCCAGCACAAAGGTGATATATAGAATGAATTGACTCCTCCTCCGAGAGTAGGATTGTGCGAGCTGTAACTTGTGAATCTCCTCCACTGAATCCTGAGTTGTGAATCTTCTGAAGTCTCTAGTTGGCTTGTGGGAGCTCCTTATATATGGTCTCTTAAAGGTGTGAACTCTAAAGGTGTGAGAGATATGAACTCTAATGTGTGAGCTAATGTGTGAACTCTCCCAAAGGTGTGAATTGTAAAGGTGGGAACCAAGTACATAGCATTGTTTCTATCATTTCAGTGACTTAGCACCTTGTTTCAAGTTCTGGCCCATAACACCGGAGAAATTGAGGCAAGATAGAGATTAGAGAGTTTTAATATTGTATTTATTAAAAAGTTTAATTGATTGACTGAACAGGACTCTTGTCTGAAAGTATCCAGTAGTGAATGTGAGTTCTTAATGACATATATACACACATAGCTCAGCTACAGGGGTAGATCAAGGTAGGGGCGGAGTCAAAACATTGAGAGTGGGAATGGACTATCAATCTGGTTCTGACAGAGTGGTGGGAGACACCGGATATTCTGGTAAATTGGGATAAAGAAGAACAACGACAGCATAGGGGGTAGGACCATAAATTCTTGATGACAGAAGGAGTTAGGAGCCAGGAAATCTGAACTCCCCCTTATCTTAAGTCTCACATTGACAATTTATAACCTTACAGCAAGTGTTCCTCAGTCTTAATGAACCAGAGGAGGTGTTTGCAACTAAGGGGATTGAGGGAGAACAGTTAAGTAAACTCAGGCAGAACAATTTAGGGAAACTGAGGCAGAATCAATTAGGGAAACTCAGGACAATTAGGGAAACGGAGTCAGGATAATTAGAAGAGAACTGTGGCACAACAATTTTCTTCTAGGCAAAATAGTACCAACCTTGAAACCATTTTTAAATTCAACACCTCTCTCAATGTCTCTCATGGACTTGAATTCTTGTTCTTGTTTCGTTCTCCCCACACAGAGCAGACTTTGTAGTTCTGCAAATGTTTGAGAGAATAAGGATCTTGTCTTGATTTTGTAATGCTATGTGCTTTCTCTATTAAAAGCAAAAGCTACAGTGAATGAATAGACTTCAAGATAAGTTGTGGTTTTTTTTTTTCTGATTTTTGTTTGCCTACAACTTTTAAGTGGAAAAAGGTTGTTGCTATAATATTTTATACTAAAATGGCTGTTATCCCTGAGCAAGATAAAATAAAAATGAGGCAGTATTTTTAAAAAATAGCTAATAAATAAATAAGTGTAAGGTGATGATTTGTTATTTAGTAAAAGTAACTCATAAAAAAATGATCTAGGCATAGAGGGTGACCTATTTTTTATTCAATGAAATAATTATATTAATGAAGTCACAGTTTTGCCACACATTTATCTCTTGAAAATTACTTTAAAGTAACAGGAAATAGTACTGTATTTATTTCTTCTTGTCTTATAATTCTTCAAATAATTGAAAGATTATTTTATAAGGATTGTTAATAGTAATTGGGAAGAAAAATACAATTCATAGATGTCTGTCAGCTTTGTTTGCAGGAAACCAATAAGCATTTATACAGGTCTTAAAGTACTTTGCATTTGTAAATTTCTTTTAATCCATTCACATAGTTAGAGACTATTTGAGGCTGAATTTAAACTCAGGTCTTCTTCATTGTTCAACACTCCACACCTTGTGCCACCTCTATATTTATCAACAACACTACTCAATTCTGGAAAAATGTTGATTAATGCTCCTTATATCATATTCGTTGAAAATTACAATAATGAAAAGCATAATACTTTTGCTAACAAATTTAATTGCAGATGCATTATTAGGAAAGATTATTATGCATCACAATTATGAAGTTATGTTGATTAAATCCAAGAACTCTCTACTTTGAGGTCAGTAGAAACTTTGTCATGCCTAGAAATCACAAGTGTGCAGATGAATTGGTTGATTTCTCAAAAATTGTGTGCTTTGAATGTTTTGGATGATTATACTAATCACAAATCATTTTACCAAATCATCAGCCTTTGTGTTTGAAAGTTGTTTCTCAAAACTGGAAAGTTCAAGTTGCCTCTGATGACTATGGATAAGTGTAGAGGGTGCAAAGATAAAATCTAAATCTTTGCCTCAAATATCTCACAAATAGAATTCATACTATTTAGAGGCAGGTAGCATTAAAAAATGAATGCTATCATATGTAATGGGAATAAACTGGAGCCATTCCCAATATGATCAGAAGTGAAACAAGATTGTCCTCTATTACCATTACTGTTCAATATTGTATTAGAAATGCTAACTTTGGCAATAAGAGTTGAGAAAGAGATTTAAGGAATTAGAGTAAGTAATGAGGAAATCAAATTATCACTCTTTGCTGATGGTATGATGACATATTTAGAGAACCCCAGAGATTCTACTAAAAAGCTATTAGAAATAATCCACACCTTTAGCAAAGTTGCAGGATATAAAATAAACCCACATAAGTCATCGGCATTCTTATATATCACTAACAAAATCCAATAGAGTTACAAAGAGAAGTTCCATTTGAAGTAACTACCAATAGTATAAAACATTTAGGAATCTATCTGCCAAGGGAAAATCAGGAACTATATGAGCAGAACTACAAATACTTTCCACACAAATAAAGTCAAATCTAACCAATTAGAAAAATATTAAATGCTCTTCGATAGGGCCAGCAAATATAATAAAGATGACAATACTACCTAAACGAGTCTATTTATTTAGCACTATATCAATCAGACTCCCAAAAAACTGTTTTAATGACCTAGAAAAAATAACAACAAAGTTCATATGGAAAAACAAAAATTTCAAGGGAACTAATGAAAAAAAAAAAATCAAATGAAGGTGGCCTAGCTGTACCAGATCTAAAATTATATTATAAAGCAGCAGTTACCAAAACCATTTGGTATTAGCTAAGAAATAGACTAGTTGATCAGTGGAATAGATTAGATTCAAAGGACAAAACAGTCAATAACTTTAATAATCTAGGGTTTGACAAATCCAAAGACCCCAGCTTTTGGAATAAGAACTTACTGTTTGACAAAAACTGCTGGGAAAATTGGAAATTAGTGTGGGGCAGAAACTAGGCATTGACCCACACTTAACACTGTACACCAAGATAAGGTCAAAATGGATTCATGACCAAGGTATAAAGAATGAGATTATAAATAAATTAGAAGAACATAGGGTAGTTTACCTCTCAGACCTGTGGAAGAGGAAGGAATTTATGACCAAAGAAGAACTAGAGATCATTATTGATCACAAAATAGAAAAAAAAATGATTCTATCAAATTGAAAAGTTTTTATACAAACAAAACTAATGCAGACAAGATTAGAAGGGAAGCAATAAACTGGGAAAACATTTTTACAGTCAAAGGTTCCGATAAAGGCCTCATTTCCAAAATATATAGAGAATTGACTCTAATTTATAAGAAATCAAGCCATTCTCCAATTGATAAATGGTCAAAGGATATGAACAGACAATTCTCAGACAAAGAAATTGAAACTATTTCTAGCCATATGAAAAAATGCTCCAAGTCATTATTAATCAGAGAAATGCAAATTAAGACTTCTCTGAGATACCGCTACACATCTGTCAGATTGGCTAGAATGACAGGGAAAGATAATGTGGAATGTTGGAGGGTATGTTGGTGGAGTTGTGAATACATCCAGCCATTCTGGAGAGCAATTTGAAACTATGCTCAAAAAGTTATCGAACTGTGCATACCCTTTGATCCATCAGTGTTAGTACTGGGCTTATATCCCAAAGAGATTTTAAAGAAGGGAAAGGGACCTATATGTGCAAGAATGTTTGTGGAAGCCCTTTGTAGTGAGTGGATGCCCATCAATTGGAGAATGGCTGAATAAATAAATTGTGGTATATTAATATTAAGAAATGAACAGCAGGATGATTTCAGAAAGACCTGGAGAGACTTACATGAACTGATACTGAGTGAAATGAGCAGGCTCAGGAGATTATTACATACTTCAACAACAGTACTGTATGATAAACAATTCTGATGGACGTGGCCCTCTTCAACAATGAGATGAACCAAATCAGTTCCAATAGAGCAGTTATGAATTGAACCAGCTACACCCAGTGAAAGAACTCTGGGAGATGACTATGAACCACTACATAGAATTCCCAATCCCTCTATTTTTGTCTGCCTGCATTTTTGATTTCCTTCACAGGTTAATTGTACACTATTTCAAAGTCTGATTCTTTTTGTACAGCAAAATAACTCTATGGACATGTATACATATATTGTATTAAACTTATACTTTAACATATTTAATATGTATTGGTCAACCTGCAATCTGGGGAAGGGGGTGGGGGGAAAGAAGGGAAAAATTGGAACAAAAGGTTTTGTAATTGTCAATGCTGAAAAATTCCCATGCATATATCTTGTAAATAAAAAGCTATAATAATAATAAAAAAAAAAAAAAATGAATGCTAGATGTGGAGTCAGGCAGACCTGAGCTCAAATCCTGCTCACTGGTTCTGGACAAGTCATTTAATCTCTCAATTTCGGTTTCCTCATCTGTAAAATGGGGATAATACCTCTTAGAGTTATTGTGAGACTCAAATGAGATAATATTTCCAGAGTTTTTTCCAACCTTAAAACACCATATAAATGTTAGCTTATTAGAAATCTAAGAGAAATTAATGGCATTTCAAAAACAAAGGTTAATTTGAAATTTAAGAAGAAATGAGCAAATTAAAACTATTTAACATCAGTCTTAGGCTATGATAAAAATGTATATGTATTTGAACTTCTGGAGCATTCGTTAAAATGATAAAACTTAGGACTGGAGAATTAAAATAATCAGTTTCTGGAAGTGATTTTGAAAATCTGAGGAAATGACAGGTATTTAGTTAAAAATGTATAGCCGTGATTGTTTTTTTCTTTGAGATTCCATGTAGCTCCCATTGACCATGATGAAATGTTTCTGTTTAGACACTGGAGGTCATAAGTTTTTAAAAGTCATCTAATCAGTGGGTCCCAACCTATGGTGAAAAAGGTCTGTTAATCCATAAATGTTAAACTGTACCTCATATCATCTGAATGATTTTTGCATTGCATACTTAGCTTTTTTTCAATTGTAGATGGATATATACATTTGTACTTGAGATTAATGAAGTAAAAATGCATTTAAAAGCACTATTAATTTTATATTGTTTTTTGACATATCTCAAATGATGAAACTGAGGCTCAGAGAGGGGAAATATTGGGGCCACCCAGGTATGACAGTATTTTAAGAGTAAGAATGGACCTCAGTGGTCATAGTTTAACCTATATTTAAACAAGAAACTCCCTTCCAAAATAGGAAAGTGGTTTTGCTTTAAGATATTCATTGTAAAAGACATCTATCAATTAGACACAGTTTAATCTACTTTTAATAGCTCTAATTGTTAGGAATTTTTCCTTACCTCATTCTAAATTTGCCTCTTTATAATTCCGCTTCCTTATACTTTCCCCTTCATTATTCCTAGTTCTGTTCTATGGAGCTAAGCAGAATAAGTCAATTTCTTCCTCCATAGGAGATCTCTGCAATTGCTTGAAGACAGATTTCCCAACCATCCACCTGCTACCTGCCACCACTTTTTATCTTCTACAAGCTAAGTAAATTTATTCTAATATGGTATGAATTGAATTGTTCTGAACAGCCTCCTCAAGATTTGTTCTTTATCTTATCAATAATCTTCCTAAAGTGTAACACCCAGCACTGATCAGGGCAGACAAACACATCATTGCATAATCTCTGTTCTCAGTGTTTCCTAAGATTGTCCTGATTTTCTTGTTTCCTTTGTAGTAAGGATCAGAGAAGGAGAGTCAAAACCTATACAATACACACTGTACAACATTATACAAACATGTTATTCCCACATTAGTAAGAAACTTAAATAAAAATGACTTTCCCATTGATCTAAGAAAATATTCCATAAGTTACATCCCTCTTAGTAAACTTGAGTACACTACAATATCTTCTCTAAATCATATGAAAGATATTTCAGCTTTAGTTTCAATAATTAATAAAATAACAAGTCCTACAGATAGTTGTATCAATCGTATCTAATTTACATAATTTAAACAAGAAACCTTATTTCATATAGACATGTACATCTAGCAACTGAGAGATGACTAAACCAAATTATCCATTTGCCTAATTATATGATATAATGATTATATATTTTCAGATTGAAAAAGAGCAAGATATTACATACTTGAATTGTCCTTATGCTTTCTACTGACTACTTGCTCTGATTATAGAAATTTGCTATAAGAGGAAAAAGCAGGGGCCTGATTACAATTGCATCAAAACCAATCTTTCAGGACTTTAGTCTGAGGACTCTGAAGTCACAGCTTGAAGATAGATGCCAGATTCCAGACTCCATCTTTGAGTGGCCCTCCTGCCTCCTTCACTCCTCCATTAAGACCACACACTTGGGCTGATCATGAGGTCCTCCAAAGAGCTAGTCTGGATTTTACAGAGAACCATATCCAGTGGGGGAAGGGCAGACTAAGCCTTACCTTCCTAGACCAGCAGATCATGAAAATAACTAGTATATAGTTTTCAATCCTAAATTTCAGATTAACTACCAAAAATCCCAATCAAAAACTTAAAGGTGAAGAGACTGGAATTTTACACCCAGAACCAAGCTTTTCCCAAACCTAGTAAGGTTCACAGACAGGGTTGAGTCCACCTCCCCTGCCAGTACAACTCCACCTTAGAATCCCAGAGGCAGGTAGTGAAAAGGCAGTGATAGAGATCAGTTTAGCTCCATGCTCCTACCCTTTAAGGAGGTAGTCTATTCCTGGTGTCTATTGTACCCTTCATTTTGTCTGTAGCCTCTTTCCTAAATAAATGTACCTTTTGTCAAAGAGAATGGCCACTGAATTCATATTACCAAATTCCAACTTTTGAGGCCCATCATCATCTGGTGTCTACATAACCCACATCCTTTGTTGCCAACCCAACATGCTATTCCTCTCTGTTCCATCATGTGTCTATCTGTCTCTGTTCAACATCCTATCCATGTCTCTCTCTCTCTGTCCAACATCCCTACATCCCTCCTTTCTCTCTGTCAAACATCCCATTTCTCTCTCTGCCTAATATCATAATTCACATCAATAATACTTAACAACTTTAGGTTTTGATATCATTGCAACACCAAATAACTTAATTAGCAATTTCACAATTTTCATTAGTGATAGCCAAATAGATATAACATAGCCTATCACAAAAATGGATAGGAATGTCATGTAATTTACAGTCAAATTTCCAATTTTAACATACCAATTGAAAAAAAGTTATTTTAAAAAATCAATACTTTAGCTTGTGAGATTCTAACAATGTTGCATTCAAACTAACAGTCTTTCTTGTCCCTTGTTTTTAAAACTACTTAAAAAAAACAACTTTTAAGATTTACAATATAGGTATTATCTAAATAACTTTGGGCCAAATTTTGTAAAACTTATACATATGTCTAGAAGAGATGACAAAACTTTAAAGCATAGCTCATATTTTTTCTTACAAATTACCCAATATACATTTTGGAAAGCAATGTATTTCATCTAATAAAGAGATACAAACATGTGATCTCTTTAGGTAAGTTACCAGAGAACTTTGTTTTAATAACCTGTGATGACCACGTATTTTAAAATCAGCTGGAGTCAGGAATTCAGGTTAGGGGAAAATCGTCAATCTTTATTCTTAGCAGAGATGAAGAAAGATCGGAGGTAGAAGGGAATCAGCAATAGCAATGGCAGCAGCTAAGTCAAGAAGCTAGCCAGACCAAAAGCCATGAGACCAGCAGTCACCAGAACCGAACCCAGCCAGCAGTTTCTCTCAGCCTCTCTTCCTGTCTCCCTGCCTCCACCCACCAAAATCATCAATTCCTATACAACACATCAGGACTTGCACAGAGAGTGGGCGGGGCCATTCTTTATCCAATCATGTATATTAATAGAGTATAGCCCAATTACTATTTAGCCTCATGTACTTGGGACCTAAGTGCATCAACTCAAGCCTCAGCCCATTACATCTCCCGCTTTCTTTTGTTTTAGAACATAGTTGGTCATGCCATCCCTGACTCCTCAGGGAGGTCAGAGCCTCCAAGGGGAGGTGATCACACCCTCCCTGACTTCTCAGGAAGGGAGATGAAAGCACTAAAAAGGAGATGATCACATCCTTCTTGACATCTCAGGAAGGGAGATGAAAAGCACCAAAGAGAAGTGGGGGTTGCTAGTGGGTTTCTGGGCTGAAGGGTCTTATTATACACAAACCCATCACCATGGGAGGTATTACACAAGCACATAGCAATAATGCTCAGGCTATTAGGGATGACTCTCCCCTCAGTCAGTGCAGGCTTGATGTGTTATAACAAACATGAATTGTACATGCAAGTAGCGGAATAGCAAACAATATAAATCAACATGGTGTTGTAAAAGATTGCCAGAAGTCCTAGAAGTAGGGTATGTAAACAACAGTCACACAATATACCTTCTTCAGCAGCCAAGAGATAGTCCAAAACCAATCTTTTGTCCATTGCTTCACATGTCAGGGAATCCAATGATTCCCCCTAAGTTTTTGAAGTCCTGCAAAAGTCTTTTTATGTGTTAGGGAATCCAATAATTCCAGCAGATTTTGAAGTCCTGTAACAGTCTTATCATTTCTCAGAGAATCCAATGATTCCTGAGAATAACCAATTTTTAACTTCAAACCAAATACAGATTTAAACTTCTAGTAGCAATTCCATAATATTAATGCACAGATATTTCTAAAATCTTACTCCCAAATGCATCATATATCATTTAAATTTAAACACACAGTAAATTAGGTCACATTTTTGGGAGAAAACTCTTCTTTCCCCTTAAAAACTCTTCTTTTAGCCTACCCAAAATCTTTGAAATGGCAGTAAACTATTTGAGACCCAAGATTTGATAAGGCCCCTGAAAGCAAAATGGCAATGGTTCCTACCTTCCCTACTAAATCTTATACTCTTCCCCATGTGGACTGCTGCACTGGGAAGGGGGAAAGATATTAAAGTATAAACTGGATTTCCCTAGATTTCCTCAAGCCATGGGGAGATAGACCCTTTTAAAGAATTCATAGTCCCCAGAAAAGAGTTTTGGGAATCTGGGGAACATTGGGACCCATCTAAAGAAAAATTGAGGCTGACTCCAAAGCATGTTTTTTTTGGGAAACTTATCATTATGATGAAATGTGATTTGGGGATCCCCTGACCTTGGGGCTTCGGTTCTAAATGGTCAATGGTCCTAGGTCTTCTGGCTTGGAATCTGCCTTAGGAAACAGCACACCCAATCTGTCTGATTTTGATTATTCCTTAGATAGCTTTTGGCCTTAGGAAACTCCCACAGACAAACTCTTGAGACAATAGTGAATAAGATCACTCTTCAATTGATTGCTGAGAGGTCTTTGGTACTTCTTCTCAAATCTCTTCATTCATTGAGAGGATTTAAAGGAAATTGGCTTCTGGAAAGTGAGGTAGTAATGGCTAAAATAATATTCTAATGCAGTAAGATTATTTATTTGTCTTTATAGCTAGAGTAATGGAAGAAACGATTAGTATTTCAAAGATTTAATTTACACTATTGTGTCTCATTTGAATCAAGATGTGTTTCTAAAAAGTTATGTAAAAGTTATACTGGAATGGAGTAGAGCTGTTCATTGAAAGGAACCCTAAATTTATTTTTTTTTAAAAAAGGAAAGAATCCTTTCTCATTTTGGATAATGATTGTTAACAATTTTTTAATTCAAATTTTCATGTTAGATTTTCTTAAGTGCAAAACATATCTGTGAATAGAATAATACACAATAAAACTTTTTTTTTATTTTTGCTAGCTTTAGGTTTGGTTGCTTTGTTAGTTAGCTTGTGTTCCAGGAAAGATTTCTGTGTGTGTTAAAGTATTCAAAAAAGTAAGGAATTTGGTCCCCAGCTTGGTAGCTACATCTTAAAGATGTATTTAACCTTAAAATATGTATTTTAGACTGGAATAATTTGAACAAGTAGAAGTTATGTACACTTGCCACAAGAGGGCACTCAAAGAATGTTAATACCATTTATGCCATTCTAATTTTTTTTTTTTTTAAATCAAGTATTTGAAGTATGGCTTATTAACTAATTTTCTATTTTACCTTCCTTTCTGTTCTAGGTAATAGGTGTTATAGGAAGAGCTGAACTTTTATCATCAATCTTTTTTCTAATTGCATTTTTCTCATAAACAGAATCTAAAGATCTGAATAATATCCTAAGTAAGTGTCTACACTTTCTGTTACTATAGAGTAGAAAGAACTAAAGAAAACTACTTTGTAAGAGGATACAACAATTGCTTTAACACACATACTTCTTTTGGATTTATTATTAAAACACCAGAGGAATGCTATATTTTCCGTGAAGAAAATCTGTATATATTTATTTTCTCAATATAAATTTATGATATGTAGAAATGTCCTCTGATTTAAATGCTTTTATATATTCCCAGCTTTGTTTTAATTATCTCTGTTTGGTGCAATTGATTTAACCTTTACTGTTTTCCTTTAGCCATGAGACTGAAGTAATATTGGTGGCACATTTCTAATAGAGAGCATTAATAATTCTTCAAAAATCTGTTGTGGTTATATAATTGAAATGAACTAAAAATTAATTTTTACTCTTCAGGTATTTGACATAAATTAAAATGTGTAAAGAAAAATTTACTTTGGGCTCACTTCATGTGCTTATTAACAGCATGTTTTTATTTCAAACTGGCATTCTAACATTTAATGTCCAATATATTCAGAACATTGTAATCTTTTTATAAATTATGTACTTGCAGAATACAAACTGATTTTTTGATTACAAGCTGCAGAATATGTCAAGCATTTGAAAGGCAAATTTGAAAGAATTCTGATGATGTCTGTACTTTTGAATTAGCCATGACACTATCTCCTCCTTGGTTTGGGTAAAAAAGAAAGACTTGTATGTAAAGTAAGTTTAGAACCCTACGATTTTAGAGCAGGAAGGGATATTAAGACTAGAAAAATGATTAAGAATATAAAATTGTTATGGTTTTATTTCCTCTACTAAATCCAACTCACATTCATACCAGTGAAATCACAGATGTTTGAAGGAAATTTCATATTTCTAGAATTTTCAGTGGGAATGTATTTAAGCTAATTTCATTTATAGATGAAGAAACTGAAGCCAAGAGTAGTAAAGTAATGTAATCAACATTAGATGAGAGTGAGAACCCAACTAGAACTCAGATTTAACAACTATACTTGTTTTTGTAATTCAAGGAAACGGATTAAAAATACTCAGTTTTTGCAGAATGACGGAATTTTAGCTATACAGTCGACCCATATAACAATGAATGTGTCTAATGTCATAGTGTACCATGTTAGTTAGACAATCTTTTCATGCAATAAATAACTAGTCGACAAACTAGAGTAACCAAAGTAATTTTTTCCTGTCTCATTCTCTTGGATCCCTTTGGAATGCCATTGCTTCTTAGTGTTCTCCCTTTTGTTAAGCCACTTTGTAATGCTGGAGAAACTGAGCGAGACAGAGGTTAGAGACCAATTTAATAGTTTATTAAATGGAGAGATATACAGGGACCAAATGGATCCTGGTCCCAGGGCTGGATGAGACTATCATCTCAAAGAATCCAACCCTAAGTATCAGAAAGCAAGATTTTTTAATAGGATAACAAGAACAATGGCATAATGGGGGAGGTACCTGGATGGGGATAACCTAATGGGGGGAGGCCACATCCTAATGGGAGGATGACACAATGGAGGGAGGTACTGGAGAGGTTACTGATATTCTAATGACATCTAAAATGGATAAACCTTTATCCTGTCAAAAAGAGAAGGAATGATTATAACCTAAAGATCTAAAACCTTTATCTCATCAACCATGTAAGAGGGAATGATTATAGCCTGGAGTTTTGGGGTGGAGCAACTGAGGTAGACCTTTATCTCATCAAACATTAAGAGGGAAAGGTTATAACCTGAGGCAGAGTAACTAAATAAGACAATGGGGAAACTAGGTCAGGACATTAAAAGGGAACTGTGGCACAACAATTTAAGTGTCATTATAGAAACTGAACTGAATTCTCCTTTACCTCTTCCTGTTACCAAAATTCAACACAGGAATTTTGCTTTGACTGAAAATTGCTTCTGTCAAACAAATTTTGCTTTGTTTTAATACATTTTAATTTTTGTTTCATGTCAGTCATTTCTGGATATGTTCCCCATGCTATACCATCATGGACCTTCCTTTTAGAGAGAACACTCTCTTCTTCTAAAAGCTGATAATCATGCAACATTCTGTCCTCTTAGACCCTGCTCTCTAGAGACAATATTAGCTGTTTAGTTCACTTCCTATTAATTGTCTTTTTACATTGCTAAAGTAATTATGTTTGTTCATTTGGTTATTTCACTATTATCTGTTTGTCCTTCTGTCTATTCCAAAGTTTTGCTGAATACTTGCTCTTTGTCATTTCTCATTTCACAATGATTTTCCATTACATTGACTTATCACTGTTTGTTCAATCATTTATCAGTCAATGGACACTCACTCTGATTCTGCTTCTTTATTACCAAAAAAAAAAAAAAAAATAGTACTTGGAATATTTTAGGACATATTAGATCTTTCTCTTGCTGACCTCATTAAGATTTGTGCCCAGCAGTAGAATCTTTTGGTCAAAAGCAGGCATTTCTAAAATATCTTTTCTGCTCTCTTTCATATTTATCCATTTGTCAAGGCCTGCATGAGGTCCTTTCCTCTAATAAATCTGCTCAGTACTGCAGCTTAATTTTCTTCACTGACACTGTTGGAGGAGAAGAAGTTGTCCTGGAGGAGAAGAAGTTGTCCTGGGGCACTCAGAGGTTAAGTGATCGGCTATTTTGTATGGCAGTATTTGAATGAGCCCAGTCCTCTACTGCACCAAGCTCCTCTGCAATTGAGATTAGAAGTGTTAACATTAATATAGTTAACATTCCTGACCAAGTTAAAGTGAAGAATTCTCATTAAAATTAAATATATATTACATTTTAAACAAGAAGGTTTGGGGGAACAGGTGCTACATAGGGCTCAAAAATGTTGTTGAGGACTTTTTCATTAATCAAAAATAGAAGTCAAATCTAATTTAGTCTGATGCTGTTATCAGATTATTTCATAAATTGTTTTTGTTCCTTATAATATGAACTTCAATTGCTTTGATTGTGGTTCTAGTAGCTATTGCCACATTATATAAAGAGCAATAGGTCACTGTCATGGGGATATGCTGTCTCTATGAAGTGTTTATAGCATAAGGAGTAAGTAGACAACTAAACTTTTGCATTGCTTCTTTTTTTTTTAAACAATTCATTTAAATTTTGTTTAGTATTTAATAAATAGGATTCAACTTTTTTTTTTTTTTGCTTTAGAGGCAAATTAATTTTAATTACTATTTTTAAGAGAATATTAACATGGCTTAATATTTTAAAATAGGACTACCCTCTTCTTTACCAATTCTGAAAATTTGTTAATATAATCGTTAAAATCAATTTCAAACCAGAGGCTTAATGTATAAAATATATTTTTATTGGCCTTTATTATTTTGTTTTACATTTTCCGATTTCATCTATCTCATATTTTAAAATTTCTACCTTTTTCTCACATTTGCGAATTTGTTATGTTTTATATCTGTCTGAATTTATGTTTAGCCTAGTGTTTAATGTTTTAAGTTTGTTAATGAATTAAGCTATTTAACACTTTTCTCCTCAGCAGTATATCTTACTATTCATTATTATACAATATTACTATGCAGATTCTTTGTGGAAAGGGCAGTATTCCTTTTTCTCTGTTGCAGATACTACTAAAATTTATTGTCTTGATGTTCAGCATGATGTTGCTTTTTGTGATTAGGTCCAGATTATTCAATCTCAGCTTCCAGTATTTACAAGATAAAAAACATATTAATAAGTTTATGCTTTGGGGGTTTTGTGGTAGATTACTACAACTATAAATGGTCAGATATTTCAGAAACACTTAATTTTAAAGCAACATTTTGTGACCTTTTATTCTTAAAAACACTTGTTTTTAGAGTTTAGCCTTATTGTGCTATTTGATTTGCTGTAAGTGAAATACCATTAGACAAACTGGCCACTTAAGCAAAAATTCTGTTTAAGAGAGACTCCTCTCCAGTTGACTGTAATGCTGTACCATTTACAAAGGCCTTATCCTTTGTGGTTTAATCAATTAACTGCACTAAATAAAATACATGGGAGGCAGTAGAATCTAATTGATAAAGTTCTACACTTGGAAGCTTATATTGTCTCTCATTTTAACTATTTTTGACCATAAGCAAGTTACTTATCTCCAAGCTTTATTTTCCTTATCTATAAAATGAATATGTTAATATCTCACAAGGTTATCTTGAGCAGATGACATTATTATATAAGCATTTGCAAATCTAAAAGCCATATGTAAATGTTATCTAATAGTATTATTCTAGAAGTTATGTCCTGGGTGGTGATTTTTCAGCAACAAAAATAACATTTATGTTGGATTCTATAGTGAGAAAAGAATGTAATAAGAATGAGGATATGGTAATCTGCATTTTAATCAAGTAACAGAGTATTAGGGATCTAGCTGCAGTATTTATTAATATTAGTGCATTTTTAAAGTTAATTTTATTTGGTAATTTGTATTTTTTTTGTTCATTTGTTTTAACCAAAAAGTTTTAACTGAGAGCTATGGTTTCTCATTGACTTAGAAAATAATTTTTTTTAATTGTTAATTAGGATTAAGATTTTGTTTTAATTCTTACTTATATGTATTGTTTTGAATACTTTAAAACAATTTCAAAACTCCTTTTTTCTCTCCTATCATCCCTCTAGGTTTGATAATCCAGCAGCTGTAAATCCAATTCCCACAAGGTAATTGACTTTTAACTACCTCCTTCCTGTAAATACTTGGCTTCTGTTTAATCCCTCAGAACTGTACTGTGTTTGGACAATGGGAACAATATCACTTATAGAGTCCTTTTTAGACATTATAAATCTTGCCACATTTGTTTTCTTTTGCATTTTGGGATCACTATTAGTTATTAGTATCCAGTGTTCTATATCCTGATAATTCTTCAGACTGTATTAATGATAAGAAATTCTTGGTTGCTAATAGTTTTATTTTTTAAAGTCTTATACTGCTTATTTTTAATGACATTTAATGAGTATTCCTCTTTTAAATTAAACTACATTAAAGCAGATAACTTATGAAAAAGGTATTTTTTAATATCTTCTTTTATTTTTTTAAATTGTAGTTCCACGAAGGCAATTGCTTTATTTTAAACTTATCTACAAAGCTGAGTCAGGTGTTTTGTGTTTCTCTTCGTCATTATTGTTTTTTCATTACTATATATTTACAAAAATTCATGAAGGTCTTTCAGTTTCATTTATGTATTGTATTGCTCCTATAGAATTAAAAGGATTGAGTTAAAAGTCATCTGTTTTATAAATCCTGAAGCAAGAAGAAAAATAAATTTTATCTCAAATCTTCTGAGGCCAGACCTACTTTTGGTTCACTCAATTAGCTACTCTAGATAATGACAGAATAGTGAGATAAGAATGCAAAAGTCCTTAGAGAGAGTAAGGATTAAATTTATTTCACAGGACAAGGTTTTAGTATAACCATATGGTAACTCCAAGCAGTTAAAAAGTATAATAGAAAACTGTCATGTTTTACTATTAATCTTCTGTGATAATTTGCTGTTCCAATTTTTAAAAAATACTATGTCAGTCATCAATTCTTTGATTCAAAGTAATATATTAAGTGTTTCAAGTTTTTGAGATTTAATAAGGAACTTTTATCTGTGTGCTTTAATGTAGAGATAGAAATATATGCTATTAATTTTTGTTTTAATAAAAGTTTGTAGAAATGGATGCATAGAAAACCAGTGAAACTGGATTCTGTGAATAATTCCACAATTCAGATTGAATCTGATGTTAATTATCCTCAATTTAAGTTTTTGTTGAATAATTAGAATACACACATAGATGTATATACAGTAGAAATTACAATTTTCCCTTTTTTAGTAAATATTGCTACTCATTCCTAAACAAAATCCTCTTTGAGAGTCTACCATTAGCAAAAATTCTAGTATATTCATATGTGCTAATGTATTCTGTTACAGTACAAAGCCAGACTCCCCCTTCCAGGTAGTCTTAAGGTTTTCTTAGATCTAGTAAAATATCCTTATTTTTGCTTTACTTAGTTTTATAATAATTTTCGTGTGTAACTCTTCCACATTACAATCCTAAAGTCACTACCTCATTTAAGTCAGTTAAGAAGATAGGTTTAGATTTTTTTTAGTCTAATTGAATTTACCTACATTTCTAAGTATTTTCCTTTATAGGCATTTTGTTTAATGACATTATAATTTGTTCCTGCATAAAACCTCTTTTTTTCTAATTGGATTTGTGGTTGCAGAGCAAGTATTATGTCTACCAAGCATGGGATTCTGTATTTTAGTTGCTCATGTTTGGCAAAAATTATCTAAAAAAAAAATAAGTTAAGATTTTAGTTCATTTTGATGATTACCAGTCATAGAACCAAATCCAACAGACCTAAGCATTTTAAAGTAGATGTGTGGATGTATTGGAATTATTCTTGTTTTGAGTTTTATTTTGATAGGTTTTTTTTTTTTTTATTTCCTTTAAATCTTTTTTTTTTTTAAAGCTTTCTCTTTGATATTTGCTTCATTCACTTCTATTGCTTGCTTTGTCAATTTTGGAAATCTTTTAGACTCTCTACTAAATGTTTTTATTAGACTCTGATATGAACTAACCATTGCTTGATGTATATATTATTATCTTACAATAAATTGCCTTTCAAATCAAACATGGGTATTCTTGGAAACAGTATCTATGTGTTTAATAATTGGAATTTATCTTATTGTAGTTCAACCACTCTATTCCCTCTAAATAGAATTCCTGGTTTGGGATAGGCTTAGGGCTTTATCCTTGCTTACAGCTCCTTCATTGGACCCTTTGTAGTGGCCCCTTGTCTGCTAGGTCTGTTGATATACTGATTGGCTAACATGACAGGAAAAGATAATGATGAATGTTAAAGGGGTTGTGGGAAAACTGGGACACTGATACAGTGTTGGTGGAACTGTGAACAGATCCAACCATTCTGGAAAGCAATTTGGAACTATGCTCAAAAAGTTATCAAACTGTGCATACCCTTTGACCCAGCAGTGTTTCTCCTGGGCTTATTTCTCAAAGAAATCTTAAAGGAGGGAAAAGGACTCATATGTGCAAAAATCTTTGTGGAGCCATTTTTGTAGTGGTAAGAAACTGGAAATTGAATGGATGCCCATCAATTGGAGAATGACTGAATAAATTGTGGTATATGGATGTCATGGAATATTATTGTTCTATAAGAAATGACCAGCAGGATGAATATAGAGAGATTTGGAGAGACTTGAATGAACTGATGCAAAGTGGAATGAGCAGAACCAGGAGATCATTATACATTTCAACAACAATACTATATGATGATCAATTCTGATGGACCTGGCTCTCTTCAACAATGAGAAGATCCAAATCAGTTCTAATTGACCTGTAATGAACAGAACCAACTACACCCAGAGAAAGAACACTGGGAAATGAGTATGAACCACAACATAACATTTCCACTCTTTCTGTTATTGTTTACTTGCATTTTTGTTTCTTCTCAAATTATTTTTACCTTTGTTTTAAATCCAATCTTTCTTGTACAGCAAGATAACCATATAAATATGTATACATATATTATATTTAACATATACTTTAACATATTTAACATGTATGGGACTATCTGCCATCTAGGTGGAGGGAAGGAGGCAAAAAGTTGAAACAGAAGTTTTTACAAGGGTCAGTGTTGAAAAATTATCCATGAATATGTTTTGTATGTAAAAAGCTATAATAAAAAATATAAAATATTCTTCCTTTTCATAAAACAAAAAGTTGCTATGATTTATAATAGAGAAGATTTTTATCAGATTGGACTTGTTTGCTTCTGAAATTACTTCTAACTGAAATTCTATGGTAATTTTGATCTTACTTTTTTTTTTTTTTTAACAGTGTGCTTTAAAAAAGCTGTCCTGGCTTTGTCTATCTATATATATCATCTTGCAGTGATCTATAAGGCAAGATCATTCTTAAAAATGCTTCACAGAAACTGGGACTAGGAATCTGAATATACCTTGTTTATGTTTATCTTAAAGGTAGGTAAAGTGTTTTTCAATTATTCTGCAAAGCATATTTCAAAACCACATTTGTGAAACACAATCAGCTTGTTTTTGTTTTGTTTTACTTTTGACAGTAATAGAAGAGATTTGTAAATTCCATAGAGAATTTATAAGCTTCATTAAGTCATTTAGCATTTAAATACTCATTGTGCCTGGTTCTGTGCTAAGTATGTGTTAATACAAAAGTGCATATCCAGACCATATATTAATACTTTCTCATGTTAAACAAACAAAAAAAGTTGTACTGGAATTAAAATTAAGAGAATTTATTATTTTTCATGGGTATATATTTAGAATATATATTTCATATATTACTTTCTGATTGTAAATTGAAAATAAAATACTTCCTGCTAGGGTGTTAAAATTTAAAACTGAAAAGTTAGTTTGAATAATAATAGAAAATTAGAATTCAAATTGAAAACTTGTTATTGGGATCTTTGAGTAAATAACAGTTTTGATACAATTAGTTTGTTAATATTTGGTGGATGGAAAACAACCACTAAAGTACTTTGTTTCTATTCTGTGAATGCATCAAATAGAATAGGGCCATATGAAATATAAACACATAAAACTGTAATAGGGTAAAAAATAATTATCTAGAAAGAGGTTATTATGGAAACTTCTTACTTTGATAATATATAGATCACTTAAAGAAATAGTGCGATTTAGCTGGAAATAGCAAGTAAAAAAATAGGAATTAGGCCCAGTGGTAATAATTAGAAGCCTTCCAAATTAATGAAATATTAATTAGAAGTTACTTATCAGCAATGATATTACATACATCTATATAGCATTTTATATTTTATGTAATTTTTCATATCATATCATCTGTTCCTTAGAATATTCCTTCATCTCTAAGTAATAGACCCATGGTCACAGGTGGTATGTGTCAGGGGCATGTTTTGAACCTGTGTCTTCCTAACTCTGAGACTAGCTTTTAATTCACTATGCTATGCTGCCTCTTGCTGTAAAGTTTTTGACATGGGATGATTCTTCAATAGATATTTCTAGAATCTTTAAAGAAGTAAAATAAATTGGACTCAGTCCTGAGTAGTGAGCAGAAATTGGTATGGCTGAATAATTGTAATGAACCCAACACTATTCATTCCTCACCATGAGAAAAAAAGTAGAATTCATCATACAGCTTGAATTAAGTTGTAATGTATTATTAGGAAGTATTTGAAAGTTAAACTTTGACAGTTATGATCACCTTATTAAAAATACAAGATTAATGTCTACTAAGAATTGAAATTGCCAGATACTGTGGAGGATAGGAAAAGACCTAGGAAATAAGTAAAAGGATACCTATATACTAGATTCCCTTTATTCCCTGTATCTGTTTTTGGTTACTAGACTGCCCCTTCAGATTTCAAACTGTCCTTACTTATATTCCCAAAACTGTCCAAGAAGAGGACACTTCAGTGTTTCCTTTGCCCTGTCCTTTAATAATAATAAACTCATTTTGGATATTTAAATGATCATATAGGCTGTAAAGCTCAATAGGGAAACTTAAAGTGTAGAGAGAGTTGGGGGTAGTAACGTTTTTAAATTCGATCTTTTGTGGGTTAAATATATTTACTACTCTCTTTAGATTTCCTCCTGTCTAAAATTCTTTTCATTGCACATCTTAATTTTAACTCAGTTTTGGTTTTTAGGTCTTCAAAGTAGCAAAATTGCTCTCTTTAAGAGTCTGCTTCCTGGCTTTCAGCATCTGGGAGCTTCACAAAACTTGATTCCCTAGTCCTCCAATTCAATAAACTCATTAGTTTGCCTACAACCCAATAGCCAGACTTAGACAACTTTTCCTACTCTAATCATTTCTTCTCTAGCACGGCTATTTCTTCTTCACATTCCTTGTCTCTCTAGTCCTCTGAAATGAATTATATAAGATAGATTTTTGTGAATATTTAAGCACTTAATGAAGTAAGATTTGGGTCATATCTCTTACTAATTGTGTGATTTTGAGCAGATTACTTTTTTGTGACGATCTAGGTTGAAATTAGGAACATTACGTAAAATATTTCCTAAATCCTAAAGTTATATATAAATGTCATCAATCGTTATTTCAAACAAGTCTGTTTTCCACCTGTATTGTGAGGACAATAACCTTTCTTAACCTGGTCAAAACTCTCTCCCACTTCCCCCTTATTATTCTGAACATAAGCTTTCTGACTATACCTGAGGATCTAGAGATTAGATGTTTTTTTTTTTTTTCTAATTTACACAACATTGTTAAATACTAACTAAAAGTGCACTAAAATGTTTGAAAATCATAAAATAGTAATTTAAGAATCTTGGGACAGATGGAAAGGAGGTAGAGGGTGAATGATGAGGAAAGCATTAAAGTGGATAGGAAAAGAATCCAAACTGTGTTAAAAATAATAAGAGGGGATATGGGAAGAGAATAAAGTTCAGATCAATAGTTATCACTCTTTTGTTTGAGTATGGCAGGCTCTGTGACCCAGAGTTCAAGAAACGTAATTGATAAATATGCAATGTAAAGGATAAAAAATTATATTATCTTTGCCCTTGAGGGAATCTTACAGCCTGACAGGGAAATTTAAATAATTTGTTACAGGGTAGTTGAAGTGAAGTTAGTAGGCATAGTAGATAGAGTACTGGGCCTAGAATCAGGAAAACTTTGTGAGTTCAAATCTAGTTTCATACACTGGTTCCTAATTATGTGACCCTGGGCAAGTCACTTAACCTCTTTGCAATTCCTCATATATGAAACAATCTGGAGAAGGAAATATCAAGCTATTCCAGTATCTTTGCCAAGAGAGCACCAAATAATGTCATAAAGAGTCAGACATGACTGAACACAATGAAAAGAATGTGATATGGATAAACTCACTTTGAGGTAACTAGTAGTAAAGGTAGAATTGTGCAAAATTACATAGTGGAGGAAGTTCCTCATCTCAGTCTTAATGAAAGAAAAGGATTTTTATAGCAGCATGAAGAGTGCTTGGAGTACTCAGATATGAAATTAGATTAAATTGAAAGACTACTTTTCATTTAGATTGACTAGAAAAGTAGGACAGGGAAAAACTCTGAGAAGATAGGCTACAGACATTGTAGAAGGCATTATACATGAAATTTAGGACCTTAATTTTCTAAGTAACAGAGATCTCTGTACATTTTCAGGGATATAACAAGACCTGGGTAAAAGGAGGATTGTTTTCTCATCAGATTATAAGGTGGGTTGGAATCAAAAGGGGATGCCAGCGGTGGATTATGGAAGGGGAAACCATTAATAAATGTTCCTCTGCCATAACAGAAAATGAATCTCTTAGATATACTTGCATTATCTCATTGAAACCCAGTAAGATCATGGGTAAAGCAAAAATACTCATTATTTGATATTGTACTAGAAATTAGCTAGCTATAACAAGATAAAACTCACTTATTAGAGATAATATGATAGTATACTTAGAGAACCCTAGAGAATCAACTGAAAAAAGTTGAAATAATTGACAATTTTACCATAAATCATTAGCACTTCAACAAAACTCTGCAGGAAGGGATAGAATGAGAAATTCCATTTAAATTAACTGCAGACAATTTAAAATAATTGATAGTACACCTTCCAAGAAAAACCCATGGATTATATGAACATAATTATAAAACAATTCTCATGCAAAGATAACTCTAGACAACTAAAGAAATATGAATTACTGATAGATAGGCTGAGCCAATGCAATAAAAATAACAGTTCCATTTAACTTATTCAGTGCCATATCAATCAGACTACTGAAAATATTTTATGGAGTTATAAAAAATAATACCAATTTATCTGGAAGAAGAAAAAGTCAAAAGTATCAAGGGAATTGGTGAAAACGTGGACAAAAGTGGCCTAGCAGTTCTACGGTTCAAACTATATTATAACATGGTAATCATGTACTTCTGTGGTATTAACAAATAGAGTGGCGAAACAGTGAAATAGTTTAGGTATACTATACACAGTAGTAAAATGATCAGAGAATCGATTTTTTTATAAACCCCAAAATCTAGGCTTTTGGGATAAGGACTCACTATTATGACAAAAATTACTGGGAAAACTAGAAAGCAGTTTGGCAGAAAGTAGGCACAGAAAAATATCTCACTGCAATTGTGTAATGCCAGAGAAACTGAGCAAGATAGAGATTAGAGAGTATTTAATAATTTATTAAATAGAAAGATATGCTGGGATCAAATGGATCCATGGTTTGGTCCCAAGGGCTCAATGAGAGTATCGTCTCCAAGAATCCAGCAAACAATGTGAGTTCTCAAAGACACATATACACATGGCTCAGACTTAGGGGATAGACTGAGGCAGGGGCAGAGTCAGGTTGCTGAGAGTGGGAACGGGACTTTGACAGGGTGAGGTGAACCACCGGAGATGAGATGACATAATCAGGGGCAGGCACCCCAGACATGGGGAGAGGCATCTTGATAAGACAGTATCTGATATTCTAATAGCTTGGGATGGGGAGAGGCATTCTGATATTCTAAAACATAAGATCTTTTGTCCTTATCAAGTATTTTGATAAAGAGGGAAGGGAGGTTTTGCAGAACTGAGAAGCAGGGAAACTGAGGCAGGACTGAGTCAGGCTAATTAGGGAAACTGAATCAGGATAATAAAAGAGAACTGAGGCATAACTTCCACACTCACTCTCTTCTGAATATTCAAATCACTGAATTACCTTTTTCTAGAAGGTCTTAACACCATAATTTTAACTAACCCTATGTAAATCAAATAAACCAAACTAAAACTAGAAAAATTCAAGGACTTATATCAAGGACCAGTCTCTCCCTGATAACCCCAGAGTTATTAGCATCAAATAGCATTCCTCATTTAGGGAGACACAGAGGCCTCCCTGTTCAGGTCCTCTGCATTTGGGGGCATCTCAGCCAGAGAATCCAGTTTGAGATGGACAGTTCACTATGAGTTAGGTCTGTGGTCATTTGTGTATTTAACTCACCCTCTGCTGAGTAGCAGTGTTCAAGACAGTCCTGCTGCCCATCCTAAGACAGGCACCCCAAGTCTGTCAGGGACTCCAAAGGGGAAAAAAGTGGGGCCTGGAGTAGCTCCACCTGTCCCCTCTGATAGAACAGGAGCTGGTACTAGGAAACAGATTTCTGAGCAAATTATGCAGTTAGACCAAGGCAGGCAACCCAGAACTATTATCAATACTGCAAGGTCCTTTTAAGTAAGCTGAAATACTCATTAAAGAACTGGGGTAACAGGAGTGGAGAAACAGATCAGAGAGACTGTCAGTCCCCAGACAGGTGTTTGACTCCTGGTTGTGTCTAAGGAATAATCCCAAAAACTGAGTCTTCCAGGGCAATTCCAGCAGAATAAGGGATTTCAAAGTTAAAACATAGCCAGCAAATCATAGTCCAGTAAATTTTAAGCAAGGAGTTAAATAATTTCCAATTCAATCTGAACTAATGAAATAGGGGGCAGGGCAGAAGTGCCTAAGAAAAATCATTAGTTTCCCAATTTCCTGACCAGCTTCAACACACATCATTTCCTTCCTCTCTTATTTTACATGGAAAAGAAATTATCATATTACCATTCCACATATAAATCCCAAGAGTGAATCAAAATTCCTATACATAACAGACTAGTATGGTAAGTTTCCTAAAAATCCCTCAAACATACAGCAATAGTTAAACAGTTTTAACAAATCTTAAACGCAGTGATACAGTTAAAATTTTAACAATAATTCAACCACTTTCCCACTCCCCTATTATCAATCCAAATTATATCAGGAGCAGTCATCTTCTCAAAAACTGCTTTCTGCTGAGAAATCCAGAGAGGGTGTAGCCATGCTGCCTGCTACCAAAGCTTCAGATGGGCTGATCCATGTCTTAGAAGCAAGTTAATACCTGTCATTGACCAAAATCTAGAACAAAAATACAAATCTGATGAATGAAGGTTAGAATAAACTGATACAAAAAGTGAAGAGGCCAGTATGAATTGGTACAATAGATAAAACAGCAGTTAGGCTTTTGTCCTTTCATTAGTTAGAAACCTTAAAAAACAAACAAACAAACAAAAAAAACAAACAAACAAACAAAAAAAAACTTGAATATCCAGACACAATATCCAGTAACAGATACTCGTTTGTCAAGTAATGATTACATATAACCAGACTGGAAACAGCAAGGTATAACACATAACCAGATAATGGAATTACATTAACAGCTTATATTAACCATTGCTCTGATCATAGAAATTAGTTACAGGAGGAACAAATGCAGGTTCACAACCATAACATAAGCAGTTAAAAGTTAACTTTCAGCAAAACAAGATAAAATAGCTTTAATTCATTTTTACTACAGTTAATTATCTCACTATCAGAGGACAGAGCTTTAAAACTCCCAAATAGCATTAACTATAAGCCCAAGGAATTTACTTCTAATAACAAATTCTATTAACCAAATTTCAGACATATCCTAAACAGATATTTACCATAACCATATATTTATGACAGTAAGAATTTGTCTCAGTAAGTTCACTTCTTTCATATCTCAGTAGATGTTCCCATAAGTAAACATTATACATACAAATCAGATATGCTTTTAAAATACCCAATACATAGACAAATATTCCAAATTACATATTGTCCATAACAGAAATGTGTGGAGTAGAGATAGGGTGAAGAACTTCCAAGAATGTTTAAATTCCTTTTCTGTATTTTAGTTTCTCTAGGTCTCTGTGACCTGCATAAGTATATTGAGTATTAGCCAATATGTACTTAGATTTTAGATATATGTATTTAACCTAGAATGATGACATTTATCACTGTTCAAGTTATCAATGTTTAGACAACTAGTTGCCTGATATATGGTTCCTCCAGGAACCAGGGAATCTGCTGTTTTTGGCATGCATAACGTCTAATTAAAGGGGGGGAGGGCACCTATCACTTAATGTTCCCCCAACCCACGATGTAATTAATCCTTTGTAACTAAAACCTTTAAAAACTGTATATCTTCTCCAAGTTCTTTAACCCTTTTACTGTGAGCTCTCTCTCTTTCCCTCTTCACGGTGGAATTGCTCTTTCTCATGAAAATTTATTAAATAAACAACTTTTCTGCTTTTTACTTCAAGAGGTCTCTAAGTAGTCATTTTTGGTTAGGATTTTCTATCCCTCACAGAAACATTTTTAAAAGGACTAAAAATATATTGTTTTCAGAGACCTAATACAATCAATTAAAACTTAGAATATCCTATACAGAACATCCTAATATCACATAAAAGAATCCAAGAGATTTTTAAAAATATTAAACTTTTAGAAATACCATAACCTCATATTGATAATAGCAATAAATTTGTTTCAGTAAGTTCACAAGTTAGCTTTCACATTTAACAGAAAAATTTTCAAAAGGACAAACTAAAACTATGGGCATAACCTCAGGATACAATCAATTAAACTTATACAGAATATAATTCTGTGTATTCTACAGAAATTCTACAGAATTCTACGGAAAAGAATCTGAAAAATTCTTAAAAATATCCTTCAAACCCTTAGAAACATCCTTACCAAATTATAGATCAATTAACTTAAAAACAGGCCTATCTCTTGAAATCTTTTGCCAAATCCAAGCTTCTACAGAAAGAGTTTGGAATATACTTAGTATGGGTGGGGAGGGGTGGTCCAGGGGCTTGGGGGAGGGAGATTTCATGTGGCTGTCCTTCCCAATGGACTTTTCCTAAGCTTCAACTTGGTGTTGAAGGCTTTAGAAAAGTCAGACCCTAATTGGAGACATGTGACCCTTTTCAAGTAAATTAACAGAACTTCACCCCACGGAGTTCTTAACATCTTACATTCAAAGATAACCAAATCTAGCCTGCAAAGGCAACAGTAAAATTATTTTACACAATTTTTAAAATCATCCTAAAATTTCTTATCAGATGTTTTCTCCAGCCAGAGTTCAAAGCAATTAGCATAAACTTCTTTTATTCTCCAGAGCTTTATCTAGGCTAGCTCAACCCAAGCCATGCCTGAATTTAAACTATCCAAGTGCCAGTTTTTTTAAAGTTTAAAATCACAAGTAAATTTTAACTAATCCCCAAATTAGTTAATTTAGCAGAGCTCTGAACCAATAGGACAGACAAACAGCATATAAAACACAGACATTGACTGAGCAGTTATAACATAAAACAAAACATTTAACACAGACCAGGGGCTATCTAGAAATTTTAGACTAGCACTGAGGGAAATTGTCAGCTCCCTCCCAGATGGTGTCTTTTAAAAAAGACACCAGATTTATACTCTGGAATGCCCAGAGTTGTGCCAACTGGCACACAGAACCAGATGTCTCTTTAGAAACCAGTTAGGGTCCCCTGCATCCAGAGGACTCTATGCCCAGAATTTATCCCCACCAGCATTTCACAAGTCTGGGAATCCAGATGTTAGCATACACAGAACAGAACAGGTCTTTACCAGATGGTACCTTAAAAGGTACACAGACCTTTACTTTCCATTGGCTGAAATGGGGGTATCTACCATCAGGCTGTTGTGGCTGGAAACTGCTCTCTTTCCTGGAGGGTCTGGAAAAAAAAATCCAGGGGGCCGATCTCTCCAGGCCAAGTATTCAGATCCCTAGCCATCCTGAGGCCCAAAGCAGAGACCCAAAAGTCTTTTATCTCTAATCCAGCTCATTTTCTAACATCTCAGTGGAGCCTCCAAAATGTAATGCTGGAGAAACTGAGCAAGATAGAGATTAGAGATATTTAATAACATCTGGAGAGATATACTGGGATCAAATGCATCCATGGTTTGGTCCCAAGGGCTGAATGAGACTATAGTCTCCAAGAATCCAGCAAACAATGTGAGTTCTCAAAGACATATATACACATGGCTCATACTAAGGGTGGTAGACTGAGGCAGGGGTACAGTCAGGGTGCTGAGAACGGGAACAGGATTCTGACAGGGTGGGATGAGCCACCGGAGATGAGATGACATAATCAGGGGGAGGCACCCCGAACATAGGAAGAGGCATCTTGATAAGACGTTACCTGATATCCTGATAGCTTGGGATAGAGAGAGGCATTCTGATATTCTAAAACATAAGATCTTTTATCCTTATCAAGTATTCTGATAAAGAGGGAGGGGAGGTTTTGCAGAACTGAGAAGCAGGAAAACTGAGGCAGGACTGAGTCAGGATAATTAGGGAAACTGAGTCAGGACAATAAAAGAGTACTGTGGCATAACAATTGGAAGAGGTCAAAGTGGTGAAAGCACAAATATAAAGGGTAATAACCAATAAATTAAGGGAGCATGGAAAAATGAACTTTTCAGACCTATGGGTAAAAGTCTTATGACCAAAGAAGAGATAGAGAACATCATGGGAAGCAAAATAGATAATTTTGATTACCTGAAATGTAAAGGCTTTTACACAAACAATACTAAAACAGCCAAAATTAGAATTAAGATGAGAAGCTAGGAAGAAAAATAATATATAGGAACCTACTTTTATAAAGGCTTCATTTTTCAAATATCTAGGATACTGGTGCAAATTTATTTTAAAAAAATGAGTCATTCAGTGGTCAAAGAATATGAACAATTAGTTTTCAGAAGAAGATATCAAAGCTATTAATAGTCACATTAGAATGTTCTAAATTACTTCTGACTAGAGAAATGCTGATTAAGACAACTCTGAAATACTACTTCATACTTATCATCAAATTGGCTAACATGGCAGAAAAAGAACTGACAAATGCTAGAGGAGATATAATAAATTAAGGACACTAGTGCACTACTGATGGAGTTGTGAATTAGTCCAGCCATTCCAGAGAACAATTTGGATTTACTTCTATAAAACTGGACATACATAGTTTTTGGCATAGCAATACTACCATGAGGTTTGTATCCCAAAGAGAACAAGAAAAAAAGAAAAGGAACTGTTTGAACAAAAATAGGGCAGGATATTTTTTGGTGGAGTTGTGTTTGTGTGTGTGTGTGTGTGTGTGTGTGTGTGGGTGTTCGTATGTTGGCAAAGAATTAGAGATCAAAGGGATGCTTATTAATTGAGGAATGGCTGAACTCGTGGTGTATAATTTTGATGAAACATATTGTGCTGCTGTTGTGCCAAAGTTCCCTTTTAATGTCCTGACCTAGTTTCCCAATTGTCCTATTTAGTTACACTGCCTCAGGTTATATATATGCCTCAGGTTTCCCTCTTCATGTTTGATGAGATAAAGGTTTTAGATCTTTAGGGTATAATCATTCCTTCTTAATGCTTGACAGGATAAAGATCTATCCATTTTAAACATCATTAAAATATCAGTAACCTCCCCAGTACCTCCCTCCATTGTGTCATCCTAGGTTCCTCCCCTCATTAGGTTATCCTCATCGAGGTACCTCCCCCATTATATCATTGTTCTTGTTATCCTATAAAAATCTTGCTGTCCCAGTACTCAGGGCTGGATTCTTTGAGACAATAGTCTCGTTCAGCCCTGGGACCAACCATGGATCCATTTGGTCCCAGTAAATCTCTCCATTTAATAAACTATTAAATTGTTCTCTAATCTCTGTCTTGCTCAGTTTCTCTGGCGTTACACTGCAAGAAATGACAAGGGGTATGACTTCAGAAAAATCTGGGAAAATAAATATGAATTCCTGCAAAGTGAAATGAGCAGAACCGGGAGATCATTGTACACAGTAACACTGTAAGGATGATCAATTTAAAGGCTTAAATACCCATCTATTTAAGTATTTGGGGGTCTGTTTGGATAGGGAAGATTGTTAAAAGGAAACTTATCTTCCCACCTAATAAAGACTCATTGTTTTTTCATTATTATTGTCCCTTTTAGAAAGGCGCCATGTACTTAAATAAAGTTGCAAGTACTCCTAGTATTACAGGTTACAATATATCTATGCCTTGTCTTTCTGTAATTCTTCGCTCAACAAAGTTTTCTGTGGAGAATATATCCAAGATGCAGTCCTCTGATTCTTTTGATATTTATTGATACCAAAGTAGATACTGTTTATATTCCACAATTCTTTATTAGATCATAAAACTCCTAAAAGTGTTTTTCTTTAATGTTAAGAATACAATCCTGTTAGGAATATACTATCACAAATGTAAAATGGGAATTAACTATAATTACTATTTTCATATAGCTGAATCCCCTGGTAGGAGAGAATGTAGTTAATTCCCAACCACAAAGTTCCATTAACCCAGTTTTCTGGGTGGATAATTCACTGTTTCTTAGTCTACTTATTAAAAAGTTATCTTGCTTCTTTTATCCCTCTCCCCCCCAAAAGGGGATCTCATGCATTCTAAACATCCCTATATATATATATATATATATATATATATATATATATATATATATATATCCCTATATAATGCCAATACAACTATTGCATTTTAATATGTTTTAATATATTTTCTACTAACAATATTTGATAAAGTATATTGTACCTCATGGAGTAGTTTAAAAAATCATGCATTTGGTATTAGAAGATCCTTTGTGTTTTGAGTAACAGCTTCCATCACTTAGTAATTATGTAACCATAGACAGATCTCTATTTCCTCATTTGTTAAATAGAAATAATAATATTCATACTACCTATTAACATCAAAGTATTGATACACACACACACACACGCACACACACACGCACACACACACACACACATTTGTAAACCTTAAAAGATGCTATATAAATGTAAGTTAGGATTTTGTTAGCATTGATGTCAGCATTAAAAACAGCTATACAAACTGGATATCTCATATTTATATCATATTTTCATGTGCTTTATATATTTAAGGTAAATAAAAATACCAAACTGCAATAATGTGGGTCATGTTTTGGAAAATGAAAAGAATTTTGAGAGTCTTAAAATACTTCCTAACAAACAACACATGTTCAGCCAGGTAAGTAGTATGCATTAAGTCAAAATCATTCTTAAGTAATTATTAGTAGTTTTTTTTTTTTTTTTAATTTGACGATATTTGAAGAGTAAAGGCTTTTTAATTTTTTTTTAGCAAGTCATAACTGAGTTTTCCAAAGATTCCATCTCATGCAATGTTTCATTGTAGTCCTGAATTGCTGAATTGCTATGGATTTGAAATAGTTTTGACCTTAGGGACATGAAAGGTAAAGTTCATCTTATCTTGGTTGCTTACTCTCTGTGAGGTCTTGAGCAAATCTCTTAAATTCCTTTGTGATTCAATTTTCTTATCTTATCAGTGGGCAAGGTAAACTAGATGATTTTTTTTTGCTCCTTTTCCCCCCTTTTGATTGAGTCTATGATTTCCTTGGTATAGGAACTCATAGTAAAAAATTCCTTACTAATGCAGATCAACTGCTCTCCTTTTTTATAATTATAGAAAATTGTTTGGGGCCCTAAGAGGTTAACTAATTTCCTCTAGTTCATATATCCATTAAGTATCAGAGGAGAAATTTAAACCTAAATCTTTTTGATTGATTGCACCCATCCTTTTAGGCTAGTTGATCTTTAATATGCCTACTACATTAATATTAATGCAGACTGAATTAAGCAGGACTAAGAAAACAGTATACTCAGTGACTACAATAGTGTATCACCAAAATGGCTCTGAATAATGTATCTTTCTCCTTTTTTCTATAAAGTCCTGAGCAACTACAAAGATGGTACACAGCATATTGGTCAGTTTCCCTTCACTGTTTTTATTTTCTTTTTTAATTCTCATTATAGGGGTAGCTGTCTAGGTGAGGTTAGGAAATGAACATGATGAAAAAAGTATATGTGTGTGGGTATGTATACACACACACACACACACACACACACAAATACATCAAATAAAATTTAATTTTTTTTTTTTAGTCACAACATAGAAAGGATAATTGACAAAGGATTATAGTACTCAGACAAGACTCCTTCACCCTGAACCTCTTTTCCACTCCATATGGAAAATGATCTGGTTTGCAGAATATGGCAAGTCCCTTGGCCTTGGTTTATATCTGTCAAGTGAGCAGAGTGACCTGGAAGCCCCTTCAATATGGGCTGCCACATAAGTTAGGCAATCTCACTTCAGCCTCTTGGCCAATCAAGGCTGGGGACAGATTTTTTAGCATTTAGGAAAAGAACTAATCTAATATACGTGGGATTGGGTTGGAGGGAGAAGGCAAATTATGGCCCAATACTTTATATTAACTTTAAAAAAATTCTGTCCTAGAAAATATGCCATATGGTATCCATATCTCATCCTATAATCTATTTCCTATGGCTTCTGAAAGATCTGTTTAATGTCTTCAACCGAAGATTCATCTATTTCCATTGCATAAGGATGGGTCTTTGACATTTTTTAATATTATGTTCTCTTAATTTTCTTTTATACATCCTCTGACTTGAACTTCCTCTTTCCCTTCCTCATCAAATTCTTTTAATAAGTTTCTCCCTTCTGTTTTCAAAAGTCTTGTCAGGGAACTTTTCTTCCCACAAGTCTTTCAACAAGGGGAAATAGAATTTAAAGTTTGTTCCCCAAGCTATAGTTTTCTTAAATAGTCTTAAAGTTCAAGAACAAAATATTAAACTGTAAATTCAGCATTTATTGCCTTCTTTTTTCCTGTGACAGATATATAAGCTAATAGGTTTGCCTTGTTCCATCCAGCGTGACTTGGGAGGATAGGAGGGAGGAAAGAGTCTCTTACCTGGGACAAAACATACTATTTGTTGATTAAAACAATGCAGAAATAATAGCCAAGGAAGCATTTGTCTTTTTGCGGTGGCAAAGAAGTGGAAACTGAGAGAATGCCCATTAATTGCGAAATGACTAACCAAATTGGAATATATGAATGTAATAGAATACTCTTGTTTTATAAGAAATATTAAGCAGGTAGTTTTCAGAAAAATCTGGAAAGACCTACATGTTGTACACAATAACAGCAATATTGTGCAATGATCAACTTTAATAGGCTTAGTTCTTCTCAGCAATATAATGATGTTCTAAGACATTCCAAAAGACTCATGATAGAAAATGCTATCCAGATCCAGAAAAAGAACTATGGCATCTGAATGAAGATCAAAGCATACTATTTTCACTTTTTTTGGCTTTTTTCTTTCTTGTTTTTTTTTTTTTTTTTGTTTGTTTGTTTTTGTTCTTGCTTTACAATACAAATAATGTAGAAATATGTTTAAAATTATTACACTTGCATAACTTTTATTAGATTGCTTGCCATCTTTCATCCCAAGTCTTGGTTATTTCAGTGTGCAAGGAGGGGTAAAGGGAGGGGAAAATGGTAATTAAAATTTCATAAAAGTAATAAGTTGTCTTTACATGTAATCAGAAAAATAAAATACTATTAAGTGGGGAAATAGAAAAATAAGAAAAGAAAAATTGTCCCATGGTGGGAGAGAGGGAGGGAAGGAGGGAGGGAGGGAGGGAGGGAGGGAAAGAGGGAAGGAGGAAGGAGAGGGGGGGGGAGAGAGAGAAAGAGAGAGGGAGAGAGAGAGAGAGAGATTTTAATATGGTTATAGTAACAACTGAGTTATAGTCAAAAAAAAAATCCTCCATCAAATCCTTCTCAAACATGATCTATCTGAGAGTTACATTTACATTTACATTGCTAATCAATTGCTATTATAGCATAGAAAGGAGGTGAAAGGAATTTTCAAATACCGAATATGATCATAGATTCTGGTCCGGGAGTGACCGGTGAGAAAGTTGATTCAAAAAACAAACAATAGTGAGAAGCTTTCCTAGATAGCAGGTAGATACCAAAGGCCAGATCAACATCACAAAACAGTTGAAAATCTTGGAGGCCAGGGAAATACATATGATGGCAGGTGGAGGTGTGTAATGTGAATAGCAGTAAGGGAAAAAAAAAAATCCATATAGAGCCTGAAAACCAGCAGATGGCAGCAGAGAGCAGTATTGGGTCATTGGAGATACTGGAAATACTCGCTGAAACAATTCCGCAGAGAGCAGATCAGCCAAGGACAGCATCTCAGTAAAGAAATCAGCAAGTGACTTCTCTAGATGAAAATAATTTTCCTTTGCCCATCTGCTATTTTTATATAATTGGTCTTCTTCTTCTTCTTTTTTTTTTTTAAAGGGTTTTGCCCTTTTGGATGTTGATTCAAATAAATCTCTGTTATTCTTTCCTTTTCCTTCTTTTTTGGGGGGGGGGAGATAAAATCAAGGGTATTATTGTAATTGCTGGGCTCAGTTTTCAGCCCTAACCCTTTATTTTTAAAATTTTTTATATATTTTATTACTAGAAGTCCTATAGACCACACCTAAAGGGACTTTTTGAGTCACTTCTACTCTTACTTTATTTTTCATCCTCTCAGCTGGACAAAGTAATGGTAGGACATAGCATATTTCTATTCTTAAAAAAATCAAATTTTGTCAACCAAAAAGCTCTTTCTTGATCCATATGTAATAAATATCCTTTCCACTTCCTCCTTTTGTCACATTCTGCAATTGCTCTGTTCCTCATTCCAGCTTTTGTAGAAAGGCTCTTACAAAAAAAAAAAAAAAAAAAAAAAAAAAAAAAAAAAAAAATTAGCCATCATGCAATTATGTGGGTTCTAATTTTTAATATTTCTTCTTTCACCCTAACTCTTGGCTATCTCAGTATACATAAGATCCAGGAGTGCTTGAACACAACAAACACTCCTTAAGCAAGAGCTAAGAACTTTGAAAAGCTTAAAATTGTCTCAATCTTAGGTATTATTATCATCCACAATCAGTGTAATGAGAATGAGTCCATTGATGCACAAAGCACAAAAGCCAGTGGAATGAAGAAAACACATTGTCTAAGTGGTTGAAAAAGCAACTCCCTGGGTAGATCCATCTACATTACTTCTATCCCAATACCTACATAAACAATGAGCAGAACCACAGTTCACCAACTGAACAGGAAAAGGAAATTTGGCTGAATGGAATTTGGGAAATCATAGTGTTTTCAGTGGTCAAAAACTGCCAATTGTCACGAAATTCTATCTTTGTATCCTCAACATTTTCTTTAGAATGCTACATGCCTTAATGGAAAAGACGTCACCCAAAGAATAATGGAAAGATACACAATGGCATGAGTAGGATAGGGCATATTATTGATGATAATTGCAAGTAGAAAGTGATGTAAAAGACATCATTAAGAATATGTAGCTGTATATGATTGTACATATCTGTGTGTGTATGGATGTATGTGTGTATATATATACTTAATATAAATTATTATTTTTACATGTATCTTATATTATCATATTATATATTTTATTATATTATATATTATCTATATCTGTGCCTTTTGGAAGGGGGGGTAGAAGAAGGAGGGAATAATAAAGTAAAGAGTACATAATAGAAAACAAAAGAAAACCTACAAGGAAGCAAAGATGGACAGCTCTGAACACCATGTGTAGGTTTTCTTGAAATGGAAACTTATTACTTTATATTTTGAATCCTCTCATATTCTGCTGTGCATATGGTAATATTTTTATTTTTATAAAGTTTTAAATAAATATTTTTAAAAAATAATATATAACACTGGAAAAAGTGGCTGGACCAGCGATGTAGTATGATTAAGGGATAATAAACTGCCCACATATTGGATTCACAAATTTTTTTAGACTTTTCTTAAGTACAACCTCATGGGTCTTTATGGAAAAACTTGGCTCAGAGTTGTAAAGATTGCAGTGAGATTCACTGAAGCATTGAAGTGTACATTTACAATTTGCAAAAAAATTTTCTTTTTTTTTTTTAACAGCCTCTATCTTTACTTTATCCTTTAAGAGCTTTCTTTAAATCATTTTACAAAATCTCACTATTTTCTGGCACCTTGGGAAATGAAAAAGAATTGATTATCCTTCTTAGATTTTAAAATTCTTCTCTGTTTTTATAATAATTAGTATTCTAATAACAATTAATACTTAGTAATGTAATTCCTGGAGGCAGCCTTCACTTGCATGGAGAGAGAGAGTACCCAGACAAAGAAGAGATGCAATGTCCTATATGGGGAGCAGCAAGTAGTAGTTTGACTGTAAGGCAGAATATATGAAAGTCAAATGAAATGCCATTAGCTTGGTAAGATGTTATTATTTGTATTTCATTTTTGAAGAGGACCAATGGCTTCACAGCATGATGTCTTGACTTAAATGAATTGGGTTTAAGTAAGGCAGAGTTACACAAGATTATCAGCCTCAACCTCTCTTCCAGAGTCACTGAAGTACAGTGGCAAGATAAAAGTCAAAATGCTGGTAATGGCTTGAGATGCAGTGGATGACCTTAGTATCTTCAATGTCTGACCAAGCTCTAACCCACTCTACAAAACCTGCTTCAATCTTCTTCATAGTCACTGGAATAAAATCTTCCTAAATTTGGCATAGATATCCCCTTAATTCACCACCCCCTCAACCTAGTTCAACCAATCTGCTGAGAGAGTTTGCCAGGATGTAGCTTTGTGCATGCTACTGATTTAGAACAGGAACTTTAATCCACCCATCCTGTTCCTATTGTCACACACAAAGGTAAGCCAACTCCTTCTACTGATTGTTAGCAATATCTAAAACAATCTCAATTGTCTCACATGCATCCTCCAACTACTCAAGTAGAGGAATGTGCTTTTGAGTTTGTTCTTGTCCCTCTCTAACTCCTCCCTAATTCTTCCCTAACTGCCTAGATCCTGCCCTTACTCCCGTGCCCTTTTCATCTGACTTTAAAAATGCATGTCACTCAAAACAGATTGCTTAGTCATATGTGATTTATCCATGCTTAATTTCATTTGATTTAGCCCAGGGAGTGTTTCACATTAGTAAATAGCATCCTTTTGGGCTGTGATAAATATCTGCATGAGTTCTTCCTGTTGTGAACTGCTCTCTCACTGGTATCCGAGACTTTATTTATCTGGTACTTCTTCACTACAACTTTTTGGAGCCACAGTTGAGAACTGATTCACCTAGATTGGGAAGGTAGGCAGATTCCAAATCATGAAGAATTTTATATGCTGAGCTGAAGAGTTTGTATTTTTTACCTACAGACAATAAAACTCAGTGGCTTCTAAAGTGCATAAGTGACAATGAGCGTGGATTTGAGAGGACAGAGATATTAGATGGCTCTCCCAATCTGATAAGGAGGAGAGCTAAGAATCCTAGCTACTTTTTTTTTTTCATTTTATTCTTACAATGATTTAGAGAATTAGGTGGAACTATTCTGTCCCAGCTCCTCCTTTAGTTGTCCTGGGTCAGTACTTTCCTACAGTTAAAGATTTACTAGTCCTTTCAGTGACCAGCCTTCAGAGAGAGACCCAGGAAAGAAGTAATTTACCAGCTGTTCCTGCTTGTGAGGGAAACTTAACTCCTCTTTTACCACTTAAATTGACTTCCTCAGGAAGATTCTTTTTATCCAGGAATCAGGAATGGGGAACCTGGATTTATTTTTACTTTGCTTTAGAATATTTATCAAATATTATTAAATAAAAATCACTGATAATCTTTGTCATTTGGGGCAAGCCTCCAATCAGGATAAAACTTAGAACTTGTGATTCTAACTTCTGCCCTTCCCCCATTTAAAAAATGTTTGTATGTTCCCTGTTCACTGCCACTATTCTCTCTGTTTCTCTTTTATCAAAAACAGATGGGTTCTTAACTTTTTTTTTTTTTTCCTGTTATGGACTCTTTGAAAGGCTAGTGAAATGTATGAACCTTTCTCAGAATAGTATTTTAATATATAGAATTACAAAGAAGACCTTTTATAGTAAAATACAAATATCAAATTAAAAAAAGTTTATGGACCATAGGTTAGGAATCCTTATGATAATTTTAAAAAATCTTCAAAGTGCTAATCAAAGCATAATTTTGAAGACTAGACTCTTACCCCCTTGTAGCATCCTATGACTCAGTTCCCTTCATCAAGATAACAGCAATGAGCACTGTAGTACACTGCAGCTCAGAATTTAAAAATAACAAAATGTTAAGGACCATGCCTATCTGAAAGGGCAGGTCAGTTCTCTGAGAGCCTCCACAACTGTGAATCATAAACTTGAAGGAGTTGCAAAGCAGCCTTTACAAATATTCCTTGTGGATTGGGAATGAAATAAATTGGAGGCAAGAGGGAAGAGGAGAGAGGTCAGAGAATAGCAACTGCCTCTCAGTCTCCTTGTGTCATCATCATCATCATCATCCTTTCACATGAAGAGATCCATTCTACAGCTCTGAGTTAGACTTCCAGCAGTAACTGACAGGTGGCTCCTGTATCACAACAACAAAACACCTTTGTTTTTTACCCACTTTACCTCTCTTTCACCCTCCTTCAAATTCTTATGCTGGGCATATTTTCTCTACTTCTAGGTTCTCATGCACATCCTCATGAAAACCAATCCGGGATGTCTTTTTCTGTCATAGACATTACCACTTATCTTGACTTTCTCTTTATCTAAAATTCAGTAGAGATTACAACATCATTCTAATTTATTTATTTTAATACACATTGTTTTATTAATTTTGCTGGGAGAGAAAAATCAGAGCAAAAGGGAAAAACCATGGTAGAGGTTAAAACAAAAAACCAGAAAAAAGAATTGAACATAGCATGTGTTGATTTACATTGAGTCTCCTTAGTTTTTTTTTTTTTTTTTTTTCCTGGATGTAGATGACATTTTCTATCCAAAATCTATTGGGATTGCTTTGGATCACTGAAATATTGAGAAGAGCCAAGCCTTTGATAGCTTATCATTGTACATTGTTGCAATTGTTGTGCACAATGTATTCTTGGTTCTGTTTGTTTTGCTCAGCATCAATTCATATAAATTTTTCCAAGCCTTTCTAAAATCATCTTGTTCATCATGTTTTAAGGGACAATAATATTCCATTACATTCATATACCACAACTTATTCAGCCATTCCTCAGTTGATGGGCATTTTCTTTGCCATCATAAAAAGAGCTATTACAAACATTTTTGACATGTGTGTCCTTTTCCCTCCTTTATGATTTTCTTGGGATACAGACCTCATAATTGCACTGCTGGATCAAAGGATATACACAAGTTTTATAGCCTTTTAGGCATGGTTCTAGATTGCTCTCCAGAATCAGATCATTTTACAACTCCACCAACAATGTATTAGTGTCCCAGTTTTCCCACATCCCCTCCAACTTTTATCATAATCTTTTCCTGTCATCTTAGCCGATCTGAGAGATGTGAGGTGGTACCTCAGTTGTTTTAATTTGCATTTCTCTAACCAATAATGATTTAGAGCATTTTTTCATGTAATTATAAATGGCTTTAATTTCATCATCTGAAAATTGTCTGTTCATATCCTTTGACCATTTGTTAATTGGGGAATGGCATGCATTTTTTTTTATAAATGTGACACAGTTCTTTATATATTTTAAAAATGAGACCTTTATCAGAAATACTGGCTGTAAATATGTTTTTCCAGTTGTGTACTTCCCTTTTAATCTTGTTTCTGTTGGTTTTGTTTGTGCAAAACCTTTTTAATTTAATGTAATCAAAATTGTCCATTTTGCCTTTCATAATGTTCTCTAGTTCTTTGGTCATAAATTCCTTCCTTCTCCAAAAATCTGATAGGTAAATTATTCCCTGTTCTAATTTGTTTGTGGTATCATCCTTAATGCCTACACCATGTGTCTATTTTGACCTTATTTTGGTATGGGTGTGAGATACAGGTCTATGCTGAGTTTCTGACATATTATTTTCCAGTTTTCCCAGCAGTTTTTGTCAAATAATGAGCTCTTATTCCAGAAGCTGAAATTTGAGGGTTTATCAAATACAAGATTGCTATAGGCCTTGCATAATGTGTAGTGTGTATCTAACTATTCTACTGATCTACCACTCTATGTCTTAGCCACTACCAAATGGTTTTGATGATTGCTGCTTTATAATATAGTTTTAAGTTTGGTACTGCTAAACCACCATTCTTTGTATTTATTTTTTAAATTTCCTCAATATTCTTGACCTTTTTTTCTTCCAGATGAATTTTATTATTTTTTTTTCTAGTTCTATAAAATTTTGTTTTGGCAGTTTGATTGGTATGGCACTGAACAAGTATACCCATTTAGGCAGAATTGTCATTTTTATTATAGTAGTTCTGCCTAGCCATCAACAATTTTTATTTTTCCAGTTGTTTAGATCTGATTATATCTGTGTGAAAAGCATTTTGTAAATGTGTTCATATAGTTCTTGAGTTTGTCTTGGCAGGTAGACCCCCAAGTATTTTATTTTATCTAACAATTTTAAATGAAATTTCTCTTTCAATCTCTTGCTGATGGGCTTTGTTAATAATGTATAGAAATGCTGATGATTTGTGCAGGTTTATTTTATATTCTGAAAGTTTGCTAAAGACAATAGTATTCTAAAGATTTGATTTTATGGGTCACATTGTATTCAAATAATTTTATTTCATGTGTTACATTTAGATTTTTTCTGTTGTTAGAACCAAAATGTAGTACAAGAAATCTTCTCACAACATTTCTATTCCAATTCAGTTCTGGAAAGCTACTATATGCTTTTTTTTTTTCTCCAGACAATTGGGGTTAAGTGACTTGCCCAGGGTCACACCGCCAGTAAGTGTTAAGTATCTGAGGCCAGATTTGAACTCAGGTCTTCCTGACTTCAGGGCTGCTGCTCAATCCACTGCACCATCTAGCTGCCCAAGCTACTATATTCTTAATTTTTTTTTTCCATTTTGTATTTCTTTTGAAAGATACACACATTTTAATTTGAGATGAGTGAATTGCGGCTAGGTAAGGAGAGTATACCCTATGGTTTAGAGCAATCCAGTATTATTTATTTTTAAAGTTACTGACTACTTTTTCCCCAAGGCACTCCAAGGAATTTGTGCTAGATTTAATTGCTTTAATCTTAGATTTTAATATATTCTGTAAATTTTGCTGAGACCTAGGGTAGCCTCATGACAGAACGTCTTACAAAGTGCTAGATGTGGACATCCCCATTGTGATGAATACTAATGCTCTTAGATAAGGTATGAAAAATTAAATCTGTTAAGTTTAAAGGGTGAGAACTTTATTTTGCTTTTGAAGATGTTACCCTATGGGAGATGCAGAAATGCTTATGATTGGTTGAATTTTAGGCCATGAAGATCTAAACTTTATAGAAAGGAAAAAGAAGATAGTATTTTCCCCAGTATGAGAGGATTCAAACAAAGAAAAGCAGAGTTGAGCCAAATGTTCATACATACACAAGTGTACACACATATACAAACACACATGTGTGGACTCAAGTCCTTTGAGAATAAATTTTCTGTATTTGTTTCTATTCTCAATTCCAGATTTGGAAGACATGGAAAGTTTGTCACAAAGCAGTTTGTTCCTAGAGAACAAAAATATGTGAATACAGAAAAGAAGAGAACTCTCTGGTTTGAGAGATTATAGTGATGAGAAGCTATGGGAAGATTTCCTGTAACACAAAGCAGAAGGATTTTCTAGTCAATGCTAAGATCTTAGACTAATCTCTTAAACAGAAAAAAGAGCAATCATGTGGCTTAAAGGGAAGCAGTTATTCCTTTATTAATCTAAAGTTGTTAGATTCCATTACAAGATAGTCTCAATCACATTGTGACCTTTTAAGCTTCTAAGATTCATTAGGTCAGAGTGAGAAGGAGTTGGGTCTATGAGATTCAAGGAGGTAGAGAGTTATTCTTTTCTCTTTCTAATTTTTATGAATTCTCTTATGGATTCTATTTTGCATTCCTCTCATGGGTTCAAATAAAGATCATTTTACATTAATCTGAGTACTTTGTATAGAAGTCAAGGTTCCTGTTCCCCACATGAGCTATATTCTGCTATCCACAGAAAAGAGCCATGGGAGGGGAGACAATTCTGATGATTATAGGAGAAATTCTGGGTAAAGATACATACCATTGAGTGATTTGATCACTCTATTTATGTAAACCCAAAAATTAGTGTTCTGGGACATAGGTTACATTGTTAAAATAGGTCATTTTTAACAATTTTCAGCATAGTACATAGCTTAATTACCTGCTGGGAAAGAAAGTATAAACATGGACTACATTCATCTCTGACAATGACATTGGGATGGGGAAAGATCTCTGGTGCTGGGCAAAACAGAGGACATGTGGGACATTTTTATTTTAAATCAATTTGTAAATAGGCTAATGGAAATGAGGACTCTGCTCAAGAAATCTGCATACCTGTCTCCCCAGTACCTATGGAAAAAATAAGTCATGGATTTTCTGTGAGCTCAGGGTGGTATCAGTTGACTAGGTTGGAAATTCAGATGATATGGAAGAATAAAGTTTTTCCTTAGGCCAAAAGTTTCAAATAGACAAGATCTCTATTTCTTCTTGTACTCTGGGAACTAGAGGAAGTCAGGTGAATTAATCAAAAAAATATTGTGACCCCCAAGGGAAAAGTCTTGAGTGGGAGCAAGCAACTTGAAAGAAGTCAAACAGAGAGTTTGATGCTATTTGGTATTATAACTTGTGTCAAAGCATTTAAGAAATGTGAAAGTATTTCTGTAAATAACTTGTTTCCTGAGACTTCCTTATGCTATAATAAAAGTAGTTGTTCACTTGAATAGAATGTGTATGTATCCTGACTGCTGTAGATACAGGGAAATGAAAAGATCAGACTAAAATCCAGAAGCACATTCTTTACCTCATTCATACCGCATATCTAGTCAGGTCCCGTGTTTTACCAATTTTTATTTTTCCAACATCTATCATATTCTTCCTTTTCACTAATATTACTAATAGGATCTCCTTTCCCTTCCTAGACTCTTACATTAGCCTTTTAATTGATTCCTTTGTTTCTTATCTTTTTCTACTCCAATCTGTCCTCCATATACTTGCCAAAACGATTTTTTAAAATTCCATTGCTTCATCAATTCCAATGGCTCCCTAGTTCCCCTAGGATAAAATATAACTCTTTCCCCTATCCTCTGGCATTTAAAGAGCTTCACCAGCATTTGCAAATCTAACTTGCCAATCTTTATATATATACGCTACCCTCTTTCATGACTTCTACAATCTAAGTCAATTTGCCCATCTTGCTGATCTTCTTCACTCATGACTCTCTATTTCTTGTCTTTGACCAGCAGTCCTTCATCCCCAAAATGCACTCCTTTTTAACTTCTGGCTCTGAAAATTGGTAATTAGTTTCAAAACTCAATTAAAATGCCTTTTCTGATTTCCCTACCTGCTAATATTTCCCTCTGCAGGAAATAATCTTATTTGCATAAGGATACATTTGTTACCCAGAAAAAAAAAGTGAGCTCTTTGAGGGGAGGGAATTAATTTTTGTATTTGCAGCTTCCACATTTTATATATGCTTAGTAAATAGTGTACTTAAGAAAAGGATCACTGAATGACTGATGCAATGAAGAAACATTATCCATTGCTCCCTTGTGGATAATTTAGTAGGATGAATTATTTGTTGTTTGTCCTTGCCATGACATGCAAATAAATTGGAGTTGAGGGAGGGAGGGAGGGCTTTGCAAAGTCATCTGACTCATTTTCTCCTCCAGAACCATTTGGGTCCAGGGACCAAATACAAATCAGGACCACTGGAAATGGCCTTGGGTATAATGGGAGACCTTGACATTTTTAAGCTAAGGTCTTTAATGAGTCTCAGTTTGACTAAGAAAATGTCGAGTCAATGATTAAAACTAGGTAAGCAACAAGGTAGGCAATGGCCTTTTTTTACTTCCTCAAACAAACCAAAAAAATCCAATTTGGGAGGGGTAGACCCAGTTGCTATTTACATTGACTCTGAGTCAATCAGGGCCAAAAACATGACCAAATAGGGATTGACCTGGAGCTTGTTGTTGGCCAATCAATGAGAGCCAGAGAGATTTAGGTTTTAGTGGAGCATTCCCCAAAGACATCACCAGAATCCTAACTAGTTGTGACAGTCTTTTTGTTAGGATTTTCAAGTCAAATCAATAAATCAACAAGCTTTTATTATTCATGTACCAAGAACTGTGATAAACTGGCTGTCTAGACAATACTTACTTTTGTCGTATTGCTGTAACTTGATTTCTTTCTATGTGGACTCAAACATAATGATAACACTCTGTATTCATGAAAGAGTTTTTTTTTTTTTTTTCAGTGTGTTCACACCCATCTCCTCCTCTGATTCTTCCAACAGCTCTGTGAAGTGTTATATAACTCCTCAGTCAGACACTTTCCTGACCAAAGGGCCCAGTTGTATACTTTGATGAGTATTTTCACCTCCTTGGCTCATAGCTCTGACCCAGAGAATGGGGGTTAACAGATTCACAGTACTACTGAGAATGATTCCCTGTTCACAAGCACACAGTTCAGAACACTGGAGGGAAATATCATCTTATAAGAAAACATAACAAAAAAGAACTCTTGGGAAATAAAAGCACCTTTTGCTGAATAACCCCTTCTTGGAGCTTTATAGTTTATATAGCATTCAATATAGTTGAATAAAATATGTATGGATGTATATATATATCTTTATATAGCATTCAAGGATGTACAATCATAATTAGGACTGCCAGCAAGCATTGCTGCCTATGGTTTCGCCACACTCTTAGCTTGTGTCTCTCATCACAATTCATCATGAATCCTCTTGCAAATACATCTGCTTCTTGATGGGCATCATGGGCATTGCGCTCTATTATGGATCTTCCTGTAGCTCTCCATATCTCCTAACACATAATGACCTTTATACACCCAACCCTTAGCATAATGCCTGACACACGGTAGGTATTTAATAAATGCTGTTGACCTTAGGAACACAACTAGAAGGGATCTTAGAGACTATCTGGTTCAAATTCCTCATTTTTTATATGAAGAAATTGAGACTCAAGGAAGATAGATTGATAGTTCACAATAGTATAAGTACCTAATTTACAGACAATACTGTAATCCATATTATTTTATTCCAGAGTCATTACCACACTGTCTCACAACCTTGGTTAGAAAACAAAGATATCACCCTTTTTTTCTCCAAAAGAGTTTCACTATCTGCATAACAAATACCAATCTTGAATCCATTCTCCTCAGGGAGAGATATTTTCCCCTCCCAAGGAGGTATTCTCCAACCTCTTGAGAAGCTAATCAAGTATCCCAACTCTTCTCTAAATTCCAAATAATCCCTAAAATAAAGTGGCTGGATTTTTCAAATTAGGTTATCAGCCAAACCCAATATTGAAGTGGAAAGGAATGAATTAGCTCCTGTTGTTGTTTGTTATGAAGAGTTCAGTCTTGAAAATGACTGAATAATAACATCTCAGTAAGACATCTGCTTTGGATGGGAACTAATAGCCTTCCATGAAAAAGTGAACAAAGGGCCAATATTGTTATTGTTTGTTATAGCCTAAACTCCATATCTTCAGTTGTCTGCCGTGCTTGAAATATTCTCTCTCCTAAGCTCTACTTCTCAGAATCTTTGATTTTCTCCAGGACTCAGCTCAGGGCCATCCTTCTTCCCCAAATTACTTTATATTCATTTTATATCTAGAATCCCTCAGCTTCTAGTTTCCTCTTTTTCATAATACCTAGCATTTGCTATATAAATGTTTAAAGTGCTATAGAAATGCTAACTACTATTATTTAATAACTGTGAATATTTCTATTTGTTATACTGTACTAGGTTCCCTCTTCCTCACCACCCATTACAGTATAATAAGCTTCTTTGTGAGTAATGTTTTATTCTTTGTGCTTGCAACTCCAAAGCTTAGTATAGCACCTTATTTTTATTTCCTCCTTTTCAGTCATGTCCAATTCTTCATGATCCTATTTGGCAAGGATAGTGGAGTGATTTGCAATTTCCTTCTCCAATTCATTTTATAGATGAAGAAACTGAGGTAAACTGGGTGAAGTGACTTGCTCAAGGTCACATAGCTAGTGTCTGAGGCTAGATTTGAATTCAGGTCTTCTTGACTCCACGCCTGGCATTCCATCCATCATGCCCCCTAGATACCCCTTAAACCTTAGTAAATGCTTACTAAATACTTAATTGATTGATATATACTCATATCTATACTTGTTTCCCTTAAGGGCAGGATCTGTTTTTATTTTTTACTTTTGTTATGTCCCTAATTCCTCCCAAGTACAATGCCTGATACATAGTAGGTACTTAACACATTCCTATTGATTGATTGCTAGCTATCAGGATTCTTCCCTGATCTTGACATATCATAGTCCAAAATTAGATGATACACAGAGGTGACCAAATAGGAAGGCTTTTATGTATTTTGTAATCATATGAGTTAATAAAAGTATATTCCTAAAGCAATCAATCTTTGGCATGGCAAATAATATAATCCTAAATAAAGCATGATAACAAGGTGCAATAATGGATGGTCATTACAAAATGTTCCACTGGTAAGGGTATTCTCTAATCAGTAAGTTACAAATATGCTAAGCAGAGCATTAAACACATGCCAGGTAGAATGGATATTCTAACAAGCATCATTTTGTCTTGGGTTGGGCCCAGGACGTCTACATCTGGACCAGATGTAGGATGCATCCCTGAATGAGGGAAGGAAACAGGAAGCTGATCCAGGAATTGGCTGGGCAGGTGCCCATGATTACAAGTATGCTAAGTCAAGAAACAGATAGCTTGTTGAAAACAAGTCCTTAGGCCTCTGAGGCCTGAGTTTGCCAGAGCTCCTGGCCTGCTCCATCAATGTTTTTATACTATTATACTACACTATTACATTACACGTCATCAATGTTTTACACTGTTATACTGCCCTATTACACACATTATTACAAATTTGGCCTTTCATTGAACCAAAACCTCCCAATATTAACAACTTACTGAGGAGGAACTTTCAGAAACCATGGAAAGATAGCTTAAGAGATTAATTAAGTGCTAAGAGCTCTCATCTGGAAGTCAGTCACACTTTTTTCTGGTCCTGGATAGGCCATTAGTCATTCTGTGACTTTTGACAAGCCTCTTAACATGAGCTCATATCTTCATTTCAAAATCTGCAAAATATCGTGGATCCCCTTAGTCTACTGCCTTCATAAGGTTGCTATTATTTAATCTCTTATCTTCATGCCTTTGCAGAGAATGTTTCCTATGTCCAGAATGCAATTCCTTCTCAACTTTGCCTCTAGAAACTCCTCAGTTTTTCTAAAACTCAGTCCAATCAGGTACTTTCCATATGAGGCCCTATCTTGATCTAAATTAACTTCTATTTGTTTTGCAATCCCCTTACTTAAAAGACCATCTTTTACTGGAAGCCTTGTGGAATCCTTCTTAATTCTACTACCTTTTCTTGGTTAATTAGGTGTTTTTTTTTAATATATAGCTCAATATGTAGTTATTTATATGTATATCACCCCCCAACAGATTATAAGCTGTGAGAGAAATGATTATTTCTCTCTTATAGTAATAATAAATTATTGAATTGCATTAAAATGAATGGTATTGTTGATAGATGATATAGTCCAAATATCTAGGGTATATACCTTTTGATCCTGGGTGGGAAACCCTAAACAACTATTTAACAAATTTAATCAAATCTGAATGAAATCTGACCTTGTGTTCTAAATTAGTCAGGTCTGACTGTTCAAAGTCACAGCCCCTCATTAGAAGTCCATTTCTTATTAAGATAATCATTTTCTCATTACTTATTAATCAATCAGAATCAATTGCTACCCTTGGGAGTGGCACTCATTCCAAGGGTTCCATTAGGGGTCTTTGGCATTCAAGAGTGCTTCTGACCCTATTTTTTATAGCATGATTAGTAAAATGATTAATTTTTCCGAAACTATGACTCTTGAACTTTTACATGCCACAGTTCCTCGAGGATAGGAACTGACTTGCGTCTCTTTTTTCTTTCCCCCACACTTAGTATAGCATCTTGAACATAATAGGAGCTTATAAATAACTGGTGGATTGATTAATATGCAGGCTATCTCCCATGAGTGAATGTAATCTTCTTAAGGATAAGAACTGTTTCATTCTTTTACTTTTAACCCCAGTAGCTAGTATGTACTAAATAAATACTTATTGATTGATTGTGAAGTATAACAAATATTGTTGTTTGTCCTTTATTCTTTAAGAGGATTATGACACCATGACATGCAAGTGAACTGGATTTAATTGAGAGAAGGCTGTACAAGGTTACCTGTTTCACTTTCTCCTCCAGAGCCATCTGGGTCTGTGACACACTGTTATCCTGGGAATAAAATAATAGCTGTAAACATGAGTGACTTTTGTTCACTGATTTATTCCCTGTTGCCTACAAACATATCCAAGTTTCCCCCATCCTTAAAACATCTTCACTTGATTCTCAAACTAACACATGACATCTTTCTCCTTTTTCATAAACAAACTAGAAAAAGCCAAGAACATTTCTTGATTACATTCCCTGTTTCTACTTTTTTATCTCCTATCACTCTTCAATTCCTTGCAGTCTTGGACTCCCAAATCCAACATTTCTCTGAAATTACTCTTGCCAAGATTATTAAAAATCTCCTAACCACATTCTAATGGTATCTTATCAGATCTCATCCTTCTTAATCTTTCTACAGTTTTTGACAGTGTGAACCACTACCACCTCTTGGAAGCTTTCCCTTTTATTTCATGACACTGGATTCTTTTGGCTTCCCTTCTGTCGATGAGACCATTTCTTCTCAGCTTCTCAGCTTAAATGGTGGATTTAATCTGTATTTCATCTCCTAACTATAGATATTCCATAGTCCTACACACTGGGAACCTTTCTCTCATGAATACATAGGTTTTGGAATTGGGAGGGATTTCTGATAACAACTAGTCTACTTCCCCCTCATTTTACAAATGGGGAAACTGAAGCCCAAGAAACTTAAGTGACTGACTCTAAAGTTATAATGTATTGAAAGGGGGAATTTGAAACCACATCTTCCTGGAATCTTTCTCTTTCCTTTCCCCCCCCCCACCCCATGACACTGGATTCTTTTGGGTTCCCTTTTATCTGATGGACCATTTCTTTTCAGCATCCTATGGTGAGTTTTATCTGAATTTCATCTCCTAACTCTAGGTATTCCATAATCCTATGCACTGGGCACCTTTCTCTCATGAGTTCATAGATTTTAGAACTGGGAAAGATTTCTGATATCAATTAGTCTACTTCCCCCTCATATTACAGATGGGGAAACTGAGACACAGGAAGGTTAAGTGACTAGCTCTAAGGTCACAAGATTTTAAGGGGGAATTTGAACCCATATCCTCTGACTCCTTGGCTGGTGCTTTTTCCACTTCATCATGGTGGAGTTTGATGTTGTTATTGTTTGTATTTCATTATTGAAGAATAGAATGCTGTTATTGTTTGTATTTCATTATTGAAGAAGTGATGCCATGATATCAGGGAGGTGCATTGGGTTTAAGTGAGAAGGGGCTGGGGATGGTCACCAGTCTCCCTTTCCCCTCCAGAGCCAACTGGATCCAGTGGCAAGATATAAATTAGAACTCCTGGAGATGGCCCTGAAAGTTATGGGAGACTTTGGCCTTTTTAAACTAAGGTCTTTACCAGGTCTCAGTTTGGCTATTGTATTGGTGGATAGCACAGTAAATTCTCACTAAGAGCTCAAGAAAAATACTTTGTCCCTAAACAAATGCTACAATTTGTAAGTCTTGGGATAAAATATGTGAATAAAAACATACTTGTTCACAGACAGAGGTGGTGTATTTTTATACTTTTATTTTATTTCCTAAACCATAGGTAGTTGCTGTTGATGAGGAACCTGACTCAGCCACATAGATAAGCAGTTCATATTAATCTGCAAAGTTAAAGTTTCCAGGGGACAGAGGGAGGAAGAGATTTCTCCACAATCCTATAATCTGTGCATGTCAGAGGAAGTACTTAAATCTAGGACTTTCTGATTCTGACCTTTACTCTAAATCCAATAAACTAATTCTCAAAGGCATATACATACATACAAACACATATGTATATGAATAGGTATACT